>NC_056729.1:410591344-410693844 GCF_019279795.1 Protopterus annectens | reverse complement strand
ATATACATATAAGTAACCAGAAGTATGTTATGCAAAAGTATGTTGGTTTTCTTGCAAGCTGGAAATGAACTTTGCTTTGACTTCATCACTTTAAATGAACTGTACCTGATGTATTCCTTCTCTCTCCCTGACATGTTACAAGTATGCCTCTTTTTAGGATAAGATACTCTGGCCAAGCTATACTAAGCCAATGATAACTGACTTACTAAAAATTTGTAAATGGCAATAAGTAAAGAGACAGAACTATTTGAGGATCAATGATATTTGCATTTATTAATTGACTCAGATCCTTTTTTCCAGAAGATAATACTGTGCTCATAGTCTCTACTTTGTGGCATGTTGGAAAGCAGAATGTGCCTTGGCCATCTGCAAGAGGAGGAAATTTAAAGGTGAACAAGAAGAAAAAAAATGAGTATTCTGTTATACTTCCAGTGCAGAGACTTAATGGCCAAAAGATCGGACTTACATGTACTAAGTCCGAGATGAAACTCAAATGTCTGTCATTATTTTCTAATGTCAATCGTAAATGATTTGCCGCTAATTTGTCAAAAAAACACAATTTTATGAAGAATAAACCAAAAATATGAGGCAAAAGTCTGGGCATTCTGCAAAAATCTGTACAGTTGAGAGGTATGTGCTAAATGTAGGTGTACACAGTATGTGGCAATCTAAAAAGTTTTGTTGTATTTATTTGTATAAATGCTGGGTGTATGACTTATTTTGTGGGGATAAAGTCAGTGTTTTACAGAACATATGTGCATATGTAAGTGTAGGTAACCTAGACATGAGAAAAAAATAATAATAATAAAAAGTTATTTCCTTTTAAACTGCAGCTGTAGTAAACTTGTTGTAGCAAACAGCTGCTACACCTTATGCCATGTATGCACCATTTCATATCGCAAATGCAATACTAGCATCTGAATGCTGGTTATACTCTGAAAATACAAAGCTTCATGTTGTTTCAGTTCTGACTGATCGAAATTTGCTGATCATGTCACCTAATACTTTATGACTGGAGCAGTTGTCCCTATTACCCTACCATATCTACCTGTCAGCATATAGGTACTAAACTCATGTTATATCAGAATTAAAAGACTCACACACAAATGCACACACACACACACACACACACACAAATATATATCCATATAGGTGTGCTGTTATTGTGTCAGAATTGTGCTTGGTCAACATCTATTAAACAGTATTTGGTCAACTAAACAGACGGTCAACAGGAGTGCAAGATCACAAAGTTCTCAGGGTTAGCAAATATTCCTTTTCCCCAATTTTGTCCAATCCTGGAGTTAGTGTATATAATTAGCATGGGGTTTGGAGATACAAAAAAAAATTTGTCTTGTTTGCTTTTTTATTTTTAAATATTGCATGCATCAGCATTATTTCTATGATAATATATAATAGCACATCAACATTTATGTTTTTGACCTTATGAGGTTTACGTTTTTCAAGTCAACATTTAGCTGTGACAGCTACTTCAAGTAATTCCTTATCCATCCATCATTCCAACGACAACCCCTTTTTCCCATTTTTGCTCATGTGTTTGGGGTACCACTTTAACAATGACAATAATATAGAGCCAAGGTTTACACCACCAGGTGGCTAGCCCTGCAGTGGTAGTTCATCAACACCAGACAAATGCATGCACACTCACACCTATGGCCAATTTATAGGATCATAGGATCATAGGAGGTTACTACGCTACCGACCTCAGGGCCTAGCCAAGTTCAATCTGTGTTCCAAAGTATGTCTAGTTCAAGCAGACACTAAAATCAGCACCTATTTTCCCCGTGCAAGAGGGACACAGTTTGAACCCCCAGAGTGAATTTCCTGTTACCCATCCAGTCGTCCAAATTATGCTTAAATAGGGCCAGTGAGGGGCTTTGTTTAACATGATTAGGAAGCTTGCTCCAAAGGTGAGGCCTCTGTGAGACAAATCTGCCTCTCCAGCAAGTTCTGTTGTTTTCACATACCAGGTTAAGGTCCATTAAATGAGTGACCCATGTGCCATTTAACTTGCAAATGTGCAGCATTTCCATTAAAGCTGGGTCAGAGACTGAGCTATATGCAAGGCACTGGTCGCCTCTGAGCAGTCTTTATGACACAGAGTAAAGTGACAATGGTGTTATACAGACAGGCTGAAATCAATCTTGAAAACCCTAAATTTTCTTTGTAAAGAACCTTTGTGGTCTCTCCAATTGCTGCAGGCGTTTGGAAAGGAACATACCAAAGGGAACATTGCACTCTATTATTGGCCTGATGAGGGAGGAGTACAGAGGGGTTATAGCCTCTTTTTTTTCTGGAGGCAATGCTCTTACTTATGAGATGAGCAATATAAAATGCCCTTCTTACCACTGTGGAGACATGGTGATTGAAGTTAAGGTTGCTGTCAACCTGTGTACCCAGATCTCTCACCACTGACTATGTACTTAGGGTATTGCTGGGTATTGCTATTGATGTGGTAGTTTGCAGGAACATCACCCTTGCTGAAGGGGATGATAATGCATTTTTTTGCATCAAGTTTAAGACCATAGCTTTAGCACCAGTCATTAGTTTATGTAACACCTTCTTGCAGAATGTTGATATCACTAGGGGTTTCAATGATCACTTCTAGTTTGTAGTCATCATCGAACTTTGCCACAGTCCTTTAGTTTTAGCCTGTACTTCGAGAAGTAGATTCCAAAAAGTAGGGGACCCAGAACTGATCCCTGTGGAACACCACTGGTTACAGGTCTGCTGGATGAAGTGGAGTCCCATATTATGACTGTGAGTTCTATCAGTGAGCCAGTTTGCAACTCACCTGACAATATATGGATTGATACCCAGCTGGGTGAACTTATCAATGATGCCTGAGCTAATGGGTCTACAGTTGCTAGGATCCATGAATGCATCCCCTTTGTGCAAAGGGATGATGGTAGCTGTCTTCCATTCTGCTGAGACAAAGCCAGTGCTTAGGCTGTGATTGAAAAGTATGCTCAATGGTGATGCTAATTCCTGTTTTAAACCATGTAGAACCCAACCCAGGATGTTGTCTGATCCCATACAGGCTGTGTTTTTGGTATTGTAGAGGGCATTTAAGACCTGCTCCTCAGAGATACTAGATGGGGGACAGGTGTTAGGGATGCTTTGGGGTATATGTGGTGGGGACAGGTGAGTGAAGTTTTCACTGAACCTGTCAACCAGCAGGTTTGCTACATCCGCAGGTTTTATATATGTAGTACCATTAACTACGAGTTCAGCACAAATCTGAGCCTTACCTTTGAAGTTACCCCTATAACTAAAGAGCATCTTATGATCATCCTTAGTTAGAGAAGCTAATTTGAATTCGTAGTTAGCTTGGAGGACTTTGCTAGGAGTCTTATTTGCTTGTTTAAGTTGAAGAGGGAGTGTTTCCACTTTTGAGACCATTCCTTCATACACTTAGACAGCAATTTCTTTCTCCAGGTTTATAGCCTATTAATGGCAGTTGTCCACCATGAAGGTTTGTTTTTCCTTGATGATACTATTGTACAGGTGCTTCTATAAAGCATCGGTGTATAACTCAGCATAGGTGTATGTTCCAAAAGTGGGGAAAGGGACTATGAAGCTATTTATGCCATCAGGTAAGAGGATGTAATTGGCCTTAGAGAAAATTTTTAATCTAGTTGTTGCTAAGGGAGTCTTGTGATATAGTTACTTCTAGCGAGACTGATTTGTAGTCAGACCTCACTAGGGATGGCTACACACTGGGGGTGGTGCAGCAGTCCATGTTGTTTGAGCTCCTTGTGGGTGTGTCAACCAGCTGGTCCAGGGCATTGGAGTTAATGAAGTACAGGAACTTTTGGGCAAGTAAGTTAGACCACATATAATTTACCCAGTCTATGGACAGGTAATTAAAGTTGCCCACAAACAGGGTGTTTGATTGTATCTTGATTCTATCAAGTAGATCGAAGTAGGTTTAGTGGAAGTTCTGATTCATGGAGGGAGTCCTATAGCTGACAATGACCTGAAGAGGGGCCTTACTTACAGTCAATTGCACGTAAAGTAATTCAAGGGAATCATGCTGTTTAACCAATCTAGAGGTGTATTTATCTTTAATGGATATTGATATACCACCTCCTTTAGTTCTCCCACCTTCAGTTTGTGGTCTGAATGTGTGGAAAGAAATGTAACCTGGTATAGCTGTGATGCTCTCCATAGCCTTAAACCAGGTCTCAATGACTGCACAAATGTCAGAATTTTCCAGGGTGATGACTGTTCCCAGTGAGTGCAGTTTCTGGTTTAGACTCCTAGCATTTAGCAACATAACCTTGAGGTTGTTTGTAGAGGTTACTTTTACATCGGGAATTTTGTTCTTGTGGAATTGTCTAAAAAAGGCACTATGGGGATGGCAAGAGCCTTTGCCAATAACCAAAATCCCAGGGGTGATAGATGATGACCATATTTTGCAAAGCATCAAGGCCTGTTGACCATATCATCCCAGGCTGACAGATACTGGATCCCCTTTGAATGACACCAGAAACTAAGCCAGTTGTTGACATCAATCATTTTTTGTTTGTACTGAGGTATCATCCTAGGCAAAGGTAAAATGCTGCTTAAGGCTAGGGACATACCTGCCTGAGACACATGATCATAGAGCTCAGTCATGTCTCACTTTATATAATCCAGTGAGGTACATCTCAAGTCATTCACACCAACATATCATCCCAGGCTGACAGATACTGGATCCCCTTTGAATGACACCAGAAACTAAGCCAGTTGTTGACGTCAATCATTTTTTGTTTGTACTGAGGTATCATCCTAGACAAAGGTAAAATGCTGCTTAAGGCTAGGGACATACCTGCCTGAGACACATGATCATAGAGCTCAGTCATGTCTCACTTTATATAATCCAGTGAGGTACATCTCAAGTCATTCACACCAACATGGACTATGATGGAGTCATAACAGTGCCTGTTGTTGAGAGACTTGAGTGCATTTGTGATGTGGTGGATCCTGGTACCTGAAAGACTACTGACCGTGACCTTTTCTTTAAACAACCTGGTGAGAGGGCATTTGTGTATCTCACAACTGAGTTACATATGACAAAGATGCTTGTTTTTGTGTTATGCCTTAGGGGCTTGACTGGTGAGACACTGGTATGTGATATATTATGTGTACTATATTTTGTAGAGGATGTATTCGATGAAGTGTGCTTGTGTTTGTGGTTGGGAGGTCTCTGATGTTTAGGTAAGCTTTTGTAAGCACCTCAGCATATGTAGGGTTATGTGTTATTGTAGGTTTGATAGGTGCAGGAGGTGAGGTGTGCATGCTGACAATCTGCTTAGTATCAGACGAATTGACTGGTAAACAAGAGAGCCTGGATTCTACTTTCTTGATATAGATGTATCTCTCGCATAATTAATTCGTGTGGACTAGAAGTGGGTTGTCAGTGTGTACATGAAGCAATTGTTATATTGCCTCAGGATGTCCATGTTGACCAGGCTGGCTAGAGAAACTATGGGAAATTGTCCATCCATAATGCTAGGTAAGTTGATGTGGTCAGAAAACAGGGAGAGTACAGGAAGGACAAGGTAATGTAGAGGACAGAAGAAGTGGACAAAAATATGAAGGATTATTGGGTACGATCTGTGTTGGTACTTCAGGAGCTTTGCTGAATGTGTCACCTGTCACTGATGGACAATCATGAGAACTCACCGATGGAACACCAGCAGAGTACTAGAGGAAAATTTGCAGGCAAAAGTATTTGCATCTATAACCAGCAGTGCACAATAATCAAATGCAATGCTATGTAGCAAATGAGCACAAACTGATCTAAACAAATTAACCAATAAAAAAGCTCAAAACTGAGCCCTGTTCCATCAACCTTCATTCAGATGAGTTCTAACTGCACACTTCCACCACTAGGGTGCAGGGGAACCCTCTCCAACAAAAGATGGCCTGGTTGAGTGCTCAAGTTATACAAACAGAAATAAATTCAACAAGTCAAAATCTAGTATATGCTACAGCAAACAAAGTGCAACAATTTCAGAAAAAAAAGTTCAAATAAGCAGAGATATAGTAAAATGCAGTTCAAAAGTGCAATATACAGTGAAAAAGTCTACTTAAGTATTGCAGACATCAGCAGGTGGCTTGGATTTGCTGATGTAGCAAGTGAGAGCAAACTGATTTAAACAAATTAACCAATAAAAAAGCTCAAACACTGAGCCCTGTTTCAGCAACCTTCACTCACATGAGTTCTAACTGCATACTCCTGCCACTAAGGCCTGGTTTAGTGCTTGAATTATACAAACAGAACTAGATTCAGCAAGTCTGAACCTAGTCTATGCTACAGCAAAGTGCAACAACTAAAAAAAGTTCAAATAAGCAGTGATATGGCAAAAATGCAGTTCAAAAATGCAATATACAATGAAAAGCTCTACTTAAGTTTTGCACAGATCAGCAGATGGCTTGGATTTGCTTATGTTGCAAACAAGAGCAAACTGATCTAAACAAATTAAGCAATAAAAAAGCTCAAAACTGAGCCCTGTTCCAGCATCCCTCAATCAGACGAGTTCTAACTGCACACTCCTGCCTTTGGGGTGCAGGTGAACCCTTTCCAACAAAAGATTACCTGGTTTAGTGCTCAAGTTAAAAAAACAAAGCTATATTCAGCAGGTCTGAATCTAGTCTATGGTGCAGCAAACAAAGTGTACCAATTTCAGGAAAAAAAAACTGTTGAAATAAGCAGCCACTATAAGCCTTAAACCAGCAATTACCAGCTCAGAAGGGCAGAAGCTAGCATTTCCTCCCACAACAGTGTAGACCACAAATCTTCTTAATGTGAAATAACTGGTCTGAAGCCCAAGTGCTTAAACCAGAACTAAGACACTTTTAGAATAACAGACATACTAAGCCTTCAACCAGCAATTCCCAACTTAGAAGGATGTAAGTTACCTCTCCTGTCACAGTGCAGGCTACATACCTTCTTAATGTAAAACAACTGGGCTGAAGCCCAAGTCCTTAAACCAAAACCAAGAGGCTTAGAATTACAGTTTCAATTTACTGAGGCTACAAACAAGTAGTAATAAATGCAGCAGAAGAAATGCAGTTGCACACTTTTAAAAACAAGCAGCAAAAACAAAATAAAGTAATAAAGTGGGAAGAAATGCAAATACAGTAAAAACAGCTGGATAAAGTACGTTTTGTAGGTTAAGTGGGAAGGGAGGATACAGAAGATAATTCAAGGCTGAGAAACTAAGGGGGTGGGCCTTCCTAAATGATCTCTCTCTACTCAGTAGAATAAGCTGATGAGATAGGATTGGGTGGAGTGTCCAAAATCAGATTTATAGTAGGGTTGGGCAACTCAAAACCTACCAAGTTTAAGAACACAACAACAATTGTGCAGGTGGGAGGGAAAAATAAAATGGAACCAGAGATCAGTAATATCCAGGGAGAGTACAGCAAACAGGCCACACAAACACTTCAGCTAAATAGAGATATTTCTAACTAAAAGATAAATGCTGCTTCTGAACTGCTCCCACTAATTAACTGATGTTATTCACTGTTTGCAAAGGAATTCTTTGCCAACTTTTCTAACTGACCCTAGCCAAGACCTCTTAAAACTCCAACAGAGCATAAAAGTTAAAACAAAATAAATGTAATACAAGAATAAGTTACAAAATAGAAGTGACCAAACCTTAAATGAAAAGCTTCAATTCAAAATAAAATGCAGCCAGTGATCAGCAATATTCAGGTAGAGTACAGAAAGCAGGCCAAACCTGCTTAGAGTGTCCAGTCCACCTACTGCATGTCTTTGGAATATGGAAGGAACAGGGAGCACCCACAGGAAACACACACAAACACAGGGAGGGTAGAGACTCCACACAAAGGACACCCCAGCTGAGAATCAATCCGGGAAATTTCTTGCTGTGAGGTGACAAACTATCCTCTGTGGAACTGTGCCACCCAGTGTATATATATATATATATATATATATATATATATATATATATATATATATATATATATATATATATATATACACACACACACACACACACACATATATACATACACACACACACACACATATATATATATATATATATATATATATATATATATATATATATATATATATATATATATATATATATATATATATACAGACAGATAGACAGATATATCTGTAATACATGTTCTAGTGCTCTTCAGCAATATGAAAGACTATTTTTGAGACGACATATCAGTACAATGCAAACCACACTAAATCATTGTCATTAGTGAGAATTTAAAAAAACTAGTCATAGACATTCATTGAATTAAATATCCAGTAACCCTAGCAAGTGTTCCAGTATAGTAACATAGACAAAAATGTCAATAAAATTCAAAATTATAGTATTAAACAGTTGATATCATACAATATTTATTTTCTTTTTTTAAACAAAAAAATCATCTTTATTGAATTATCAGATATGACATAGGCAATCATACATTTACAGAAAGGAAAACAAACCATATTGACATATTTTCAGTTGCAAACATTATATGTCACATATAATCTTATATACACTCATTATCAATCAAACATTACATAACTCATTCAATTCCTGCCTTCCCTTAAATCTCATTCCTCCTCCAAAATATTATTCTACATGTATTGTTCCACACTTTCCATTTGTTCTACGTAATTTGTTCCTATCCTTTTCTAAAGATCCCACTTTCAGTTCTTTTTGTCTCTGTTATTATATTCACTGCTTCTAGTATGGTTGGTTTAGACTTTTTTTTTCCATTTTCTAGTAATTGCTTTTTTGGCAGCCACCAGATTTAAACTCAGTAAGGTCTTACTATGTCATGATCTCAAAAGAGCCTTTGAAATTGAGTCTAGTGAGCAATTACTAAATAATCTTACAGACTGCAACTTCTCTCCAGAGGTTTCCCAATTACCGTTCCAATCAATCCTACAGTATAGACAGAACAAACTTAGTAGTTCAAAATATAAGTAACAAATATCTGATAAAACACCATGCCTGTAAGTGCTTCAGGGGTGTGGCTAGAAAGCACCTGCGTGGCAAAAAACATGTATTCCATCTACAGTGTAATACTAATTTAGTTATTATCTTGTTAACTGAAATATTTCTTTGGAACTGAATGTAAGCTACTGTGCTCTGCCAGTAATGAACTATACTTACCAAAAAATTCAAAATGATACGTTCCTAAATAAAAATGATTATAGTGATATATCTACAACTATGTTACAATCAAATACATTTCAATGTAAAGAGTTCTAAATTTTGTTTTAAATGTAGTTGTATTGTTATCTGGCTATGTAAATAGTTCTACATTGTGTTGCATGTTTAGTTGCATAGTCTGGCCTCCCTGGCCTGGGTCACGAATGGAAAGGGTCCATGGACAAGTTCACCTACCCCAGTTAACCAAAGTTAAATAAATAAAAAAAAGTCTCAAATAGAAATCAAAAACAGAATGTTCCCAAAATGAGAAAATACTTTTAAACAATACTTGCATAATATTCAAAATTAGAATGTACTGATAAAAAGTATGTCTTTAAAGTATGAATTCTAAGTTACTTGTCTTGACTGTGTTCAAATAATTATGCATCCTGTTACTTGTCTCGACTGTGTTCACAAAATTTAACAATGACCTGAAATATGTATATATATATATATATATATATATATATATATATATATATATATATATATATAAAATCTCAATATTCTACTGATACTCTGAAGAAAAATGAAAAAAAAAACATCCTGCATATCCCAGTATGCAAGAACACTTAAATGATAAGAAAGAGTAAATGTGAGGAAAAATAAAAACAGCAATCTGAAATGACATACTGCTACCATCTAGTTGACAAAAACCAGTAGCACACAAAGAACCATTCTTATCTTATAAGCCTAAGAGGGGCACTCCATAATGTAAAGATTCATGATTATTCAACAAAAAAAGACATTTGTCCTAAACTACAAAAAATATCACTGAAAAACTCTTTCACCTAGCAACAGAATAAGCTTATTTTGCAGGAGGCAAGCCCCCTGAACCTCTGTGTGGGGGGAGACCCCCTAACTTATTTATATCAATTTAATGGTGGTACAACAGTGGAGAAAAGTAAACAGTCCAATGATCACTGAAAAGTGGTACTTTTAGTGATATACTGTTCGAGGCGATGTCCACTGGCAAATCACTGTTGAACCCTTTTCACATTCTTTAATGTAATTGCACTGTCTTCTCCTTCCAGTTGTTTTTCCTACTGTTGCCACTTTCTGATACAGACAATGTGCAAACATCTATAATTTATATCCAGACTTGTAGGCTTGCAAAATTCCACATAATCTATTATGTCATACATTCTCATACTCCCTGGTGATAATACATTCCACTATCCCTTCTCATCTCTTTTCATGAATACTACTATTTACAGCTTCTCCTAATAATATTAACAGCTTTTTTGTATTTTTACCTTTGTTGAAACTATACAAATCTTCTTTTTCTAACAAGCTTTATACTACATTCCTCACAGATTCATAGATTTATAGGTTCGTAGGTGATTACATAGGCTAACAACCCCAGGAGGACTTTTTAAGCTTAGCTACACTTCCGAAATATATCTGACAAGTTTTGATACTCTAGGGGCACTTTAAGGGTTATATGTAGTCTAGGGAATGGACGGTCGAGCATTTACAGTCTGCCTCTGTCTAAAAGATATATAGGTGCCAGACCATGGCTAGATTTCCAATTCGCCATCCACTAGCCCAAGTTACATTTGAATTGGATTAGGGAAGAATACTGTTTCACATGGATGAGAGGCCTGTTCCGGAAGGGTTAGTTCCTGAGACATATACCTGTCCCCGCAATATGTCCAAGCAACATGAGTATTTATGTTGTAGACAAGGATTATGTCCCGACATCAGGTAATACTGATAATATTTATTTTGTGGATATGCAACAGGTCCGTCAGAGTGAAATCAAAGGATGCTTTGTAAGCTAGGCATAGATCACCTTTCAGCAGTCTGTAGGACACTGAGGACAGGGTTAGGGCTTTGAGGCGATCTGTATAAAAAACGTTTTTTATGTCCTGGATTTTGTGAAGAACTTCTGGATGCTCCAGTTTTTGTATATGCTCCATCAGGTACATGTGAAAGGGAGATTTGTTCTCAATGACTGTGATGAGGGCCAAGTACAGTGGAACAATGACATGCCTGGACCTGGATGCCATACCCTTGCTTATATGTTGCACAACATAGAATGATTTCCTTACTACTATAGGTATAATGGTCAAAGGCCAGATTGCTCTCTACTTGTATTCCCAAATCAATGACCACGGAGTCGACTTTTAGGGGTAGCTTATCAGTGTGGTAGTTTCCAGGGGTAGCCTTCTTCCCAAAGGATACTATTATGTATTTCTTTACATTGAGTTTTACACCGTGGCTCTGGCACCAGTTATTAGTCTGTCAGGCCTTCTTGGGAACATTTGTATTTTTAGGGATTCTAGGACTGCACTTAGTTTGCTGTCATCTGCAACTTAGTCAGCTTGGGACCCTTTATATTGGCCTTGACTTCAGAGAAGTAGATGTTAAAAAAGAATTGCCCCAGCTCAGACCCTTGAAGAACTCCACTAGTGAACAGCCTTTTTATAGGGGTAGAGTCTCCATACTAACTTCTTGGGTGCCAACTTTTTGCCAGCTGGCTCTCCATTGGGTAAAATAGGGATTTATACCTAGTTTTTTGAGTTTGTCCACAATGGCCTTGAGGGGCATTGTGTTGAATCCTATGGTTTAGACAACATAGGTAGTATTCATCATTTTGACCTCATCCTTTGCTTTGGTGACTTTCTTGAAGCATACCAGGGTGACTAGGCATGACTTGCCCTTGTTGAAACCATTATTTTTGAATTTATCACACTGATGTCTTTTGGTCAGCATTTATATTCCATAAAAGCATTATATAATTTTACTATGTATGTGAGATCCACTTCACTTGTAACAACAGATTAATGTGTATCATTAAAGGCATATAAAATTCATAACCAATTGGATCTTGTCCAGGTAAATTTTCTGTTTTTCCTTCTTTTAATAAAGCTTTAACTTACTTATCTTTAATCACTTCATCTAATGTGTCTGCATCTTCTCTTGATGAAGTTTTAACACCCATTTCATTTTCTTACATATACTTCCATAAATAACATTTAACTATGTCATCCACTCATGTTTCTTCAAATTTCTATACTAAAATTCCATTTGTACATTAAACTTTTCATGCCTTTATCTATGTGTTCTACTTGCTTTTGTAATAAACATGACACACTGGCAAGGATTCATGAAGCCTCCGTGTAAGAGATACATGGCTTACACGGAGGCTGCAGTTAAATGGTGTGATGTCAGCATGTCATGCATATGCATGAGGGCATGCTGAATCACACCTAAGGCTAACACAGTCTGTGTAAGACAGTAGGGGGCGTGTCCATAGGCCGAGCCCTGCAAGCGGACACACCCCCAGAAGAGTAAAAGTGCCCAAAGTAAACACCCACGACAGAGTCCATGGAAATGTGAATAAACACAACACAACACATGCCCCCACAGACTATGAACATAAAATATATAAATGAACATGTTATATATTTTTTTTAAATCGTAAAGATGTTTGCCCGTGAGTGCGCTCGTTTGCGCGGGCGTGCCCGTAGCTTATCCACAGTTAGCAGTCAGTGGAAAGGCATATAAGAACTAAATATGCAAAGTAAGCCAAGAAGCAATAGTGTAGCGGTAGAGATGTCGGCTGAAGAGCAGGCATCCATGGTTCGACCCCCCCCCCAACATCAATTTTTATTTTTAGCAAAATAAGCACGAAACAAGTCCCTCACAAATATGTACACATATAAAATCATATTTTATGTAAAATGTAATGAAATAGTCCATTTATTTTGAAGAAATGTGAGATAACAAAACAATAAAAAATGTGAGATGTGCCTATAGCTGAGCTACAGTTTAACAAGGTGAGTGCATCTGCCCGTAGGTGAGCAGTGGTTTAACAGGTGCAAAATGAGTGCCCGTAGGTGAGCAGTGGTTTAACATGCTGAAACTGTGTTCCCCGAGCTGAGCTGAGCGTAATATGCGTGCTGACAGCCAAATGGAGCGTAAACCAGTGTAACCCGTTTGCGTGGAGCTGCGCACCGTGCCAACAAGCTAACCGGCGGGCAACGTTGAGCAAGCTGTAACAAAACTGCCTTTACACAGACACACCCCCTAGCCTGTCTAGACAGTCATAAAATATAAAAAGCAGTGGCTAGGTTTGAACCCAGGATACCATGCACCATAGTCAAGGTACTGAACCACTAAGCCACGACAGCTGTACTTAGAAATGCAGTAATAGCAAATATATAGGAATGAATAGAAAGTGGAGCATGACAGAGCAGGTTTTGTGAAGTTGATACAATTTCAAAATGGCCAATCACAGATAAGTGCGGGAAAAACGGCATATATAAGCCCCATAGGCGGGAATACACAGCATAAACGATTGTAGAACTGACTTGCAGACAGAATGTCAGGAGTAGGTGAGGGTAGTTGCTTTCGAGCACAGAGGTGGGGCGTTGAGGAGTCCAGATACATGGTCTGGCTCCTAGTCCACAATCATGAGGCCCAACTCATGCAGGGCCAGGTCCTGTGGGGAGCATATAGGGCTGAGGCGTGGGACCGGTTGGCTCATGATCTCACCAGTGCTACAGGGATTCCAAGGACTGGTGAGCAGGTCCGTCACCACCATGCGGACCTGAAGAGACGCAAGCAGGACCAATTGAACCTTTGGATCCAGGAGGCCCGGCAAATGCCCAACGCCCCACTACTGAGTAAGTTACATTTAATTATGTATGTAAGAAATTAAATTAGCTGATATTATGGAGATGTGTATTCCAATATTACTTCATTTATATTACAGCTGCAGGTGTCCGTTCTGCGAACCGCAGAGCCTATGGCGATAGGCTGGTGCAGTTGCGCCACCAGGCAGGTCAGTAATCCACTCCCAGTAACTGTAAAGAAATATAAAAGTATGACAGTTAGCAAAAGAGTGCAGTGTAGTCACTAAGTAATAAAATGTGCAAGTAACAGTGTAAAAGTGTTTGCAAGTATTGCTTGATTACAAAAGTGTGTTGCAGTCTGTAATCCAAACAGAAAAATGAAAATGTCTGAAATAAAGTCTGAAATAAAGATGCCCCACCTGTAATATAATAGTACACAACCTGCAGCAGGCTGAAAAGTACAGCTGCAGAAGATGAGCAAATCACATGTGTGAAATATATCCCTGTTGAAATACTGAAACATGACAGAAGTCAGACTGCTGGAAAGGATTGTAATAACTACAGGTAAAACATGTCAATAAAGCCTAGAAGTAAGTACCATCCTGAATAGTAAAATGAAAACAAGTGAGAGAGTGTGAGAAAGAGTTATGAATCCACCAATAAAGTAGTAATAACCCCTGAATAAAGTATACTGCAGTCAGTACAGAATGAAATGAATGTGACAAGTAGAACCAAACTGTGAAATGTGCTCAAAGTGTTGCTGCAGCTGGAATGTGTATCCCAAAATCTGGATATGTTGCTCTAATTCTGAAATATGCAGATAGTATAATTGTCTGAAATACCAAACATCCACAGTTGTCTATAGCTATCTAAAGCAAATGTAGCAGGATGATGTAGCTGAACAAAGCCAGATATGAACGTGTATGAATAACAATAAAATGTATATTGATGTAGCAGTAACAGTCCTATCACCAAATTGAAGTAGTTATCATATAGGAAACTGTAGTTAGAACAGTAGTGTGTATATATCTGTAGCTATTAGAAATGTACAGCATATGTATTGGTATTCGAAGGTGTTAATAATATTTTCTTCACCCCACCCTATAACCACATATAATCCATTCCACGTGAAATTGGTATGTGCAATCACAATTAACACCCCTGGACATTTGTCCTGTTGGGTCATAAATATTTGCATGTATGTTGATGCATCTGCCCTGTTCATACATCCAAACCTGATGGCCTGTTGCCATCAATCAACCCTGCATGTTGTTGGACTGTGTATTGCTGTTCAAATTATGCATGTGTTATGCTCGCTGTTCAATGGTGTGAATATCTGGGTGTTTGGTTAATGGAAATACTAATGCATGCTGTTACAACTAATTGCGAATGGTATTGTATGTTACTAACCCAAACTGTCATGACATAATGCAAAACATAGGACGACAGGGAAGGCGGGTTCCAGTGGACCCACCTCTCCCACCTCAGCTGGCGAGTGCACCTGGCACTAGTGCCCAGTCTGGACCCTCCTCCGGTGGCCCTGTGCCACCTGCAGGTGGAAGCACTGCAGGGGATGGGGCCCACCCCCCCTCTGCAAGCGTGGCCGGAAGAGAACCACCACTCACCCTCCGTAGCGTCCGGACTGTGGTGCGTAGGGAGATCCGGGACTCTGTTCTTGAGCCCCTATGCCAGCTTGAGGCACAGGTGGCACAACTTATGGGCATGCCTGTTGCCCGGCCTACACAGCCCCCAGCGCAGCCCTGTCCTGGGCAGTGAAGGAACAGTGGCAACTGCCCAAGGGTGGGGATATCAGTTCCACTGTTGCCATCTGTGGGCTCATGGGCTTTGGATATCCAAACATTCGTCCCCGTCAATTGTGTAACCCCCCCCACACGTGTCATACATCGCCCCTGTATGCGTCTTGTTTGTCTTGTCTGTTGACCTACCTAACCTACCTCCCCAGCTATACCAACTTCCTTCACCTGACATACCACTCTCACCTGAAAAAAAAAAAAGGGCCCTCTGTACCCACAAAAAAATTATGCCCCATACATAGCTGCCCATTCCGCACATATGTCTGCTGGACATGGAAACTATCAATTACAATTGGCTGTACAACAAGTATTATTGTTGTCCTGACAATTCTCTCAGGGGTGGAAGGTTTCAAATGTCACACCAAATTACATACATATGCACAGCTGTTGCTGATGAAGAAATGGGCAGCTATGGGCCTTACCTACATCCCTCCTTCAAAACCCGAGCTTGTTTCCCTACTGTCTTACCCTCTTTGTGACCCCTTTTTCACCACTTTCCTGTCTCCCCATTTTCATTTCTTTCAAAGAAAATAGCATGGGTGTGCGCAAGAGTAAGCACGTTTAAGCGATTGTAAGCGGGAGTGCGCATGTGTGCGCAGAGCTAAACGCCAGTGCGCATGCGTGAGCTCTGTGCAAACCAGTGCTAACCCGGTTACAACTGCTTAAAAGTGCCTTAGTCACTCTGATTGACAGGTCCTGTAGTCAGTTCAAAAGCAAAATAAAATCCCACTGTCAGTCCCGAACCCAGGACCTTGGAAACAGTAGTCTGCATGACTTACCACTAAGCCATGACTGTTACACAAGAACATTGTGCTAAAATAAATATATCATGTAATAGTAGGAATGAATGTAAAGGGAATATAGGATGTGTAGTACACAAAGCATGTCATGTATATTTACTGTCAAATCTAGTGGATATCTATGATAGTAGTGTGTGAACAGAAACAGCCATGCTAGTTGGTAGCTAGTAGGTAATAATGTCACTGTAGCACCTTGCAAGCCACACACATATTCACAGCAGGATAATCACTGCCCATACCCCACAACCTGTTACAGGAACACATCCGGACCAACTAATAAAATATGTGGAGCAAAGGGCCAAAACCAGGGACACATTACAAATAATGTTACAACAAACTTAGACAGTTCAGAGAGTAACAGGTTCTGCATTTTGTGGGATGTTTGGAAGGGTATGAAGTCTGAAACTTAAATGTTTGTCACTATATTCTGACTTGAGCCCAGAGTGATTTGCCAGAAAAAGCTGTGCATGTGATATTGACCAAAATATGAGGCAGAAATGTGGACAACCTGCAAATATTTGTACACATGAGAGGTCTGACACCACCATATTTGAATAGTTAAGAGCCTAGACATAGCAACAGTGACTGAGTTACAGAGATGCCCCACAGACTCCCTGTGAAATGTACAAACAGTAGGCAGAAAGGTGTTACAACACATGCAATGGTAACTATGAAGTCCTGAAAGTATGCACCACTTGCATGGCAGAAAAAGTGTAGTAATACATATGCTCATGCTATCCCACAGTCACAACTGCAGCATACCAGACAATTTAATGGGTGTACCCCACTGATATGTACCATTCCATGAGGCAGATAACAGATGCACCTGAGAGTCTCTGGGGCCTGCTCAGCAGCATACTCAAATACCCTAATAGATGTCAAGGCCCACACCATGGCCAGACCACACTGCATGCTGTAACACCCTAGCAGATATAGCAAGCATTCCAAGGTGTGAATGTACATGGAAAATAGGAAAGCCACAGCAGCACACTACAGTCAGGACACCTAGCAGGCATACAAGTAGTGACTGTAAAGGGCAAATATTGAAGCCATAGCAACAAAGTGCAAGAGCCACTGCTATACCAGTTACACCACATGTCCCACAGGAAAGCACACACACACACACATTAACAGTAGTAGTAGTCATAGGTGTAAGTGTACATACACAGTTAGTACAGGAAACTGGAGAAATGAATGGAGAAATGTTAATCTACAACACAGCTAGAAATATTAATCTACAACACAGCTGGAAATATGAGAGAGATACCAACCTTTACACTCACAGAACATTGTCCACAGCATACCAGCATGGTCCCTGCCCTTAAAATCTGAAAGGGCTACGCCTATCTCACATACCATTTTATAGCACTGTTCTGAAATCACAGTGAGAACTGCAATCAGTACACAACTGGCTGCATGCAATTAGCAAATGCTGGCTAACAATTGGTGCAGAGGCCATCACATGGACATATTCAGATACCTACAAAAGCATGCTGTACTCCCAGTCCACACATGCAATACTTTCATTGCACCCTGAGGAGGAAGTGAGAGACAGAGAGAGAGAGAGAGAGACAGAGACAGAGACAGAGACAGAGAAAAACAAAATTAAACATACACAAACAAAACTGGTCAGCAACAGCCACCTGAAAGCTGACAACTGGCAAGTGGAGCAGCAGGACACAAAACCAGACGGCAACACAAGCAGCTGTGACAAACACAGGTAATGTAAAGTAATACTATAAAGGTCTACATAATGTGTCATTGGTCTGTATCCATATGTATATGAAGATGTGCAAAGGGCAGGGGACATACAGCAACTATCAGTGAAGGCTGTACATACATTTGTATGTGAGAGCATCTATGTGCACATATCAATGTAGGTTGAATGTAGGTTGTAGTGCAATGTACAAAGTAGGTTTCACAGTTATGTATGTTTAGCAGTATGTTAGTGTGTGTATACAGTATGGTAAACAAACATGTTGATATACCTATCTATCATATGGATACGTATGTATGTCAAAATATGTATGTATGTATGTATATATATATATATATATATATATATATATATATATATATATATATATATATATATATATATATATATATATATATATAATATGCATATATGTATACATACATAGAGAGAGATGTAGGAATACATAGACAGATGTAGATAGATAGAATATGTACCAACATATATATGTAATACACAAATACAGATATAGATATATGTAGATACATATACATAGACAGACAGATCTGACTATCTACAGGTATGACTGTATATGACGACCTCAACACCCCCTGTCCCACCCCCTCTGTCACTCTCACCCCCTCTCTGTCACCCCCCCTCCATATCTATAGCAATATATGTACATCAATATATATATGTGTATATGTATACATATATATATATATATATATATATATATATATATATATACATATAGATATATCTATATACATATATATATATATATATATATATATATATATATAGAGAGAGAGAGAGAGAGATGTATATATATTCTGAGTGAGGCACATGTGTACAGATGTATTGCAACAGGTGCCTGGTGACAAAGGCATGGAGTGAACACCAGTGTCAAAACTGGAGTACCATACCCCATTTCAAATCACCTACTCCAGTAACCACCAGATATGTGATTGGCTGCCCACCACTGCATGTGTCAGGGGTGAACAGGGTCATAAATGTGTACAATAGTCCCCCCAATGATATTCACAGTGGCACACTATTCCTGGAATACCTGCACATGGTATGTGTCAGCAGACATTGTGTGTCAGCTATGGACATGTAGGTCAGTGTACCCCTCCACACCACATAATGGCTGCCATGGTATGTACCTCACATGACAGCTACAGATATGGAGAAGGACATAGTGACATGTACAACAATGTGACAATGCACTCAAACACATTACCAATGCACAGTGACTAACAACACCACAGAGTACACACATACTACCCACATAGAGGTTACCACACCTGGATTTACATACTTAAGTCACACCCTTGACAGATGTCCAACAACCATAGTAACACCTCACACCATCCACAACGTAAATGACTGCTGTGTGTCGTCCGTGCCACTGCAATAGAGAGCACATGTGGTGGTAAAGGTTCCTACCCACAGATAAGACAAACCCTGCAATAAACCACACAGTGTTAAGAAGCAAGACTCCCCATGAGTACATGTTACACATACCCCTGCTGAATGTTAGTCAGATAGGTAATATGCCATATGAGTCACCCTGTGTAACTGTTTGACAGCAGCAGGTACCATCACACCACATGTGTCACAATGGTCAGGGTAGCAGAACAGTATGCTGCTGTAGTCCCAGGGGCAATAGCATATTGTATAGTATTGTATTGTAATGTATTGTATTGTGTTGTATTGTATTGATATGTTGAGGTGCCTCCTTCGTGGAGTGGAACCACTGCTGCTGTGCGCCAGTGTACAGGTACATAACCTGTAGTCAGGCTAGTGTTACATAGCACTTCTATATGTGTGTTTAGCTCCTGTAGGAGTTCGTGTGGCATGCAACCGGGGATACCATCAGGTCCCATTCATGTTGTGTATTCTGCTTTCCTGAGGGCGGCTCTCACCTGGACATCTGTGATGACAGGGAGGTTACAGTCAGCTGGGATAACTATGTCTTATTTTGGGGGAGAGGGAGGGGTGAAATCTGCACTGAGCCTGTCTGCCACAATGTTGTCAATATCTGTGGTTTCAGTGAATTATTTGTTGTTGTGTACTAACTATGAGCATAGTGGAGGGATTCTGACCAGGTTGCTAACATAACTGAATAAGTCTTTGTGGTTATCTGTATTGTCCCTCTTGATTTCCCTCTCAAAGTTGCCCATGGATGTTTGTATGAGAGAAAATAGATCCTTACTAGTGCTGCTCAGACATGCCTTCCCGTTATGGAATTATGCGCTGTCTTGCAGTAGCTTCCATCTTTTGTAATACAATCTGTCTATGGCTGGGGTCCACCAGACAGGATGCTGTCCCTTTGTGGAGAGTGTCTTGGTCATATATGGGATTGCATGATCCATGCATTCTCGGAGATGTCCGTAGAAAGCATTTGTGAAGGGGTCAGCATTGTGGGTTGTGTCTTTCACTGGCCCAGTGGGCTGAAGGATACCATGTCACTGTTACAAAGTGTGAAGTTTGCATTTGCAATGTTATTCACTATAGTCGTTTGTGCTGGTGGTGGAGGTGGGATATGTATATCCAGGGCAATTAGTTTGTGGTCAGCTCACAGTAGTTGATGATGTAGCCCATACAGTACCTACATACAAACCCCCAGAGTGAGGAGGTGCTCTGGACCTGAATCAGTGTTCTGACTGCTGGGGTTTGGTAGTATGTCGTATGGAGTGTGCCAGGTACTGTTGCACAGTTGCTGGCTGAGCACTGATACCTGGCCATTTACATGTGTATCCACCAATAAACAGACAGATGCTATATATGTGAGATATGTCATATCATAACAGTCGAGTAGCATGTGTAGTATGTGTGCCAAATTCTGCTGACATATATTGCTGATATCAGGTTATTTCCTTTTTCAGGAACATGGCTCACCAACGAAATCCAGCTTACTCCACAGCTGAGGATGAGGAGATACACCAGAGCCTGGTGCGGGATTATGCAATACTCTTTTCCCACACCAGCCAGAATCAGCAGGAGAGGGCTGCACTGTGGCAAGACCTGGTCCGTCGGGTAAATGACATAGGCATGCATAATAGGACATATGAGCAGGTACGACATCACTGCAGTGATTTAATCAGAAATGTCCGTCAGCATGCGTCGGATATCCACAGGCAACAGGTCGCCACAGGTGATGGGGTGGCTAAACATCCCCCACTCACCAGACTAGAGGGACTACTCATGAGTGTAGTGGCTCCAGTCCGCCAACAACAACAACAGCAGCAGACATGCATTATGATGGAGGCTGGAGCCACGCAGCAGCAAGACTATGAGCATGCAGGTAATATGCCATAAGTATAGTTGACTGTTGTGCACACTGGTAGTTAATGCATGTGTGAGGTGTGCCCTTGGTTTGTAGCTGTCATCATAGTATTTAATGTGCAAGTGTGATATCCTCAATATCAGCAGCTGACCTGTGAAAGGCGACTGTTGTACTACTGACCAGTATCATACTCAGTAACAATGGCACAGTTGTGCCCACTGACATTAGTTTCCTCACTTCTGCAGGTCCCTCCGGTGTAACAGCAATGCAGCCTATCCATGCTGGTGAGTGTGTATTAACAATACCTTTAATAGTCTTGATAGTAATAGTAATATTAGGCTCACTTAGTAGTGCTCTGTGTATGCATGCAGGTGTGTCTGTGTCTGTGTGTTGATATCTCGTATACTGAGTAGTGTACAACTGTGTGCAACTGTGTGCAACTGTGTGCATGTGTAAGTGTGCACATGTGCATGTGTGCATGTGTGCACCTGTGCATGTGTGCATGTGTGCATGTCTACACCTGTGCATGTGTGCACCTGTGCATGTGTGCATGTGTGCATGTGTGCACCTGTGCATGTGTGCATGTGTGCATGTGTGCACCTGTGCATGTGTGCATGTGTGCACATGTGCATGTCTAGACCTGTGCATGTGTGGATGTATGCATCTCTGGTAATATTGTGTGGACATTGTAATCTGTGTTTCCTGTTTCCCTCCCAGAGGTTCTGGTGCTGCTCTGGTGTCATGCAGCAGGGAACCTGAATCAAGTGCCATGGGTACTGATAATGATGACATCTGTGTAATGGCACAGGAAGGTATGCCAGGGTCCATCATTGGTCAGCCGATTGACAGTACACAGCTGTCAACCCCATCAATGCGCACAGTTATCCTGCCAATACACCCTTTGTCACCAATGTCCCTAGGTGATGGACAGCATACAGTGGGCATTGACCAGGGTAATGTGGTATCTGTGGCACATGCCTCCCCACACAGCAGCCATGGGCATGGCCCTGAGATGGTACCACACAGACAGATGTCCAGGGGTTCTCGTGGGAGCATCCGTGGGCATACTGCCCCTGTCAGACGTGCCCACAGACGTCTTACAACCTCAGCTATGTTTCGGGCTGTCATGCAGGCACAGTCACGTATGGAACAGTACACCAGACAGGGTCTGAGGGAGCTGATAGCATGTCACACAGCCATGACTGACAGTATGCGTGACATTGCGGCTGCCATCCGTAATTTCACCGATGTCATAGACAGACGTTGTGGGGACATATTAGACTGGTTCCACAACTACATGTCCATGAGCCAGGGCAATGGTGGATGGTTGAGGCGTCGATGTGGGCATATGCCAGCAACAGCAGCAGCTGGCAGTTGTCACGGACAACAACAGGGCTGCGGCCACCCCCATAGTGCCAGCAGCAGCCCCAGCAATGCTGGGTCTGTGCTGTCATCAGACTGCCCCAGGAGACCATGTGCACGTGGCTCTGGCCAGGCCCGACAGGGATCTGTGTCCAGTCAACGAACACCTGCTTCTGATGACAGTACCCAGTCTGGGTTGGTACCGAATACGGTCCGTAGCTCCCCTGCAAGGCACAGGTACCGTGTCCGTGGCCAGAGACACTGATCTGTATGACCTGGCAGGTACAGTCTGTGGCTGTCCACAAACACCAATATATGGCAGCCATGAGGTGGAACTGTGTGCATCCATACACACATGCGAATTGACAACACCTAGGGCTACCGCATACACACACACTGCATCAACATTGCCCCACCTTGTACTGCTGTCCCTCACCAACACACATACACATACATGTCAATTGGTGGTATCGGTGGCTGACTCAGTCATACCAAGTTCACACCCTGTGCATATGATGAAACTGTGCCACCTCCTGCAATCTGTAACATCAGTGCAGGTACAGGTTAACATGTTGGTGATGCACAGGGTGACTACATAGACGTGTAGTAATAGTATCATGTTGTTAACAGTACTGTGTGCTGAAATAATTGTGGGTATATCACAGCATGCCTGATGCAGTAAGGTTATGATTGTCATGTACTGTTGTCTACACCCATGGTAAGTACCATAGTGTATCATCTGCACATGTTGGCATACTGGTGGTAAGGATGTCAACAGAAGGCTACATACATAGGTAGCACAGGGGATAAGGTAATGAAAGTATTAATACGCAATGATGGACATGTAAACTGCAAGTGGCATGTTGCCCACACTGGACTCTGCAATGCGGATGTTTGAGGATGTTGATATGTGTGCAGTACTACACGACTGGTACAGGACACACAGGAGCACACTAGCACTGCAAGCTCACATCTCATACCATGCTAGACAGCCCCAACACACAAAACTAACTGTCGCAGGAGGGAGAGTCCCCATACATGTCAGGGATACTGTGGTGGCAGGCCAGGTAGCATACATCCTACTAAGTATGGAACCACTGAGTGAAGGCTCAGTGTCTGTTATTTGACATGTGTATTACTGCAGGTATGAGCACAAGGGTTTCCATCCAGTTATTGTACATCCTGACGGTACATGGTCTGTACACTTGTGTGCGCTGAGACTGGACCCTAGCCATCTGACCTGTGTATTTCCATGTACATGTGCATAGTGCCTGCATATTTGCAGTGTTACCTACTGGAAGTGGTACAGCTTGTTTGTTGTACAATGGACTACATGCAGCCCTGCTTACTGTAGCTTTGTTTGCATGCATGTTTGCTTGCAATTACCCTGGAATACTGATCCCACATGCAATGCATAGTTACAGAGCTTCTGTGGACTCCTAGTGACATCTGCATAGCTTACTATATGTATGTCCATGTCTCACCTGACAGAACATCACTGTTTGTCCTGTTCACATGTATGTTGCCTGTGACACATTGCATATGACTTACCTGGCATTTGTCCACGTGAGCAGTCATATATGCCACTGCTAACTAATCACAGGCACTACACCCTCACATACTCATCTTCTGTTGAACCACCTGCTTCGCTAGGGACGGCTTGCACCTGTCACCCCTGGGCTTTCAGATATTGGCAAAGGCTCTTGCTACCCCCATAGTGCCTTTGTTAGGCAAGGCTCAAATGACAAACCCACCTTCATAGGTATCACAAGGGATAAGAAACTAAGAGTAATGCTACTCAACGCCAGAAGTCTAAACCTCAAGATGCATGCACTCGAAACTCTCCTTAGCATGGAGAACATCGATATCTGTGCAGTAACAGATACCTGGTTCAGGGCTACTGAGAGCACCCCAGCACTACCAGGTTATACCTCATACCATGCTTTTCAGCCCCAAAACTTGGACCGAACCACAAAAGGAGGGGGAGTATTGATATTCATCAAAGATACCCACACCTCCAGGTTGGTGGCAAAGCACCAAGCATCAGAGACTATCCATGTGCAACTAACAATGGGTAAAACTGCCTTCCAGGTTATAGCCTGCTACAGACCACCCTCCCAAACCCAAGAACTGCACTTGGCCTTCCTGAGAACAGTGGAAAATATGAAGGTCTCTCCAAACACCATTATATTGGGCAACTTCAACTACCCAAACATAGACTGGGAGCATGACTCTAGTTCCAACACCCTAGCCCAAAGATTCCTAGAATATATGAACTCAAATGCTATGGAACAACTTGTTACCACTCCCACAAGAAGGGAAAACATACTGGACCTGATCATCACCAACATGGGGACTCTATGCTCCAGACCAGAAGTGTATCCCTCACTGGTAAGATCAGACCATACACTAATCTCACTGAATATTCACATCCCGACCCCACCCCCTGCCCAGAAAACCACAGTGAACAACTTCTCTAAAGCAAATTCACACTCCTCAAAACTGAGGTGGAAACCTTCAAAGCGCCCGGGCCTGTGGAAAAAACAGACCAGACCGCAGATTCCTCTATAAACGCATTCTATGGACACCTTCAGGAATGCATGGATCATGCAATCCTGAATAAAACCAAGACCCAATCCTCCAAAGGCAGACATCCTGTCTGGTGGACCCCAGCCATAAACAAACTATACAATAGAAGGAGGAAGCTACTAAATGATACAGCAAAATCCCAAAAAGGGAAGGCATCACTGATCAGTATTAGCAAAAAACTACGGGCACTCATAAGATTGTCTAAGGCCAGCTTCGAAAGAAAATTGCACAGGACACTAAGGATAATCACAAGGCTTTCTTTAGTTATGTTAGGAACCTGGGTGGTAATTCCCAGATATGCTCAGAGGTAGTCCAAAATGTCAATAGAAACACAAAACCCACAGACATTGCCAACATCCTACCTGACAGGTTCAGCGCAAACTCCCCCCCCCCTCCACACCGAAACAGCAAATAATTATCCCAGCAGAGTGCTGCCCCCCTGACATCACAGATGCTCAGGTAAGAGCTGCCCTCTCCAAAGCAATAAACACTGCATCAGTGGGACCAAACAGTGTCCCGGGCTGTGTCCTACATGAACTCCAAGAAGAGCTACACCCAAACATAAAACTACTGTTCAATCCCAGCCTTACTACAGGATATGTGGCCAAAGAGTGGCGTACAGCAACAGTGGTCCCTCTACAGAAAGGTGGTGCCTCAATGGATCCTGGACACTATCGCCCCATAAGCCTGACTAGCTTGGTCTGCAAAGCTATGGAAAGCATCATCATGGACCTCATAAATAAAGATATTGGGGACCTACACACAGTGGATCATACCCAGTTTGGCTTTGTTAAGGGCAGATCCTGCCTCTCAAACCTGGTTGATTTCTTTGAAACAGTCACCAAGGCCATTGACGAGGGGAAGGTGGTCCACACAGCCTACCTGGACCTCGCAAAAGCCTTCGATGCAATACCCCACTCGGGCATTCTAGAGAAGCTCACCAGCTTATATATAAACCCCTATGTCACTAGATGGATTGCACACTGGCTCAAGGACAGAACCCACATGGTTAGAATTGCTGAAGCCATGCCAGACTCCAAACCAGTTACAAGTGGTGTCCCACAAGGCTCAGTCCTGGGACCTCTCTTGTTCGGTATATATTTATTGGAGGTACAGGCCAACATGGAAGGACTGTGGCTGACCAAATTTGCAGTTGACTGCAAACTGGCCACCATAATCGACTCTCCAGCCGACACAAGCATCCTCCAAAAGGGCCTCATAGAAACAGACAACTTGTGCCAGAGCCATGGACTCAAGCTGAATGCCAAAAAGTGTATAGTCATCCCCTTTGGCAAAAACATAGTGCCCACAAAGTACCACATAGGTGGTAATACATTAAGTACAGAAGAAGTAATTAGGGACCTGGGGACCCAAGTTGATAGCAATCTCTCATTTGACAACCACTTGGCCAAAGTGGTTAGAAAAACATTTTATATAGCCCACCTCATCATGAAGGGATTCACATCTAGATCAGGGGAGGACATCGTGCCTCTTTACTCATCCCTCATCAGGCCCATAATTGAGTACAATGCCCCTGTTGGGATGTACCTTACCAGACACCTGCAGCAATTGGAAAGACCCCAAAAGTACCTCACCAAGAGGATCAAAGGGCTCAAACAGATGCCATATGCTGACCGGTGAAAGAAACTCCAGCTCTACTCAGTGGCATACCGCCTGTTCACAGGCAATCTGTGCCTGATGTATAAAGCCATGTCAAACCCGGAATTAATGGGCATGCTGCACCTCAGAATATCCAAATCCCATCGAGCTACACGCTCGAGAGACTTGAACCTCAGCACTGAAATAAATAGGACATGCTGGAGGGACAGATTCATAACCCAGAGGCTCCCTTCACTCTGGAATAAAATCCCAGTCCAGTTTAGGCAGAGTCCCTCATTGACTCTCTTCAAGAGGAATCATGATGAGTGGATGGGACATCGTAGGTTTACCCCGGGTATCACTTCTGTGTCACTATTAGACAGAGGCACAGTATACTAACCTCAAAAAAGGGCATAGCAAAATAAATTTACAATGGATGGCAACAGCCAAACACATTCTGGCTAGGTTTATAAATGCCCTAGGGCAGATAGCCTAGCATGAACCTATGAACCTATGGATCTATGTACCTTGTTCCCCATTGGCCCTATGTGCTGTTAATAACCATGGCAATCACAATACTATGGTAGCATGTGCAAAGGTCAGTTGTCAGTCACCTCTATGGTACAGTTGTGGAATATGTGGGTCATGTGGCAATGTCACAGCTGCCACATGTACACAGTCAACCCTCTCCCCTACACATGGACGTACAACACATGTATGAGATGGAACCACATAGCCAAACTGGGGACTAAGCACTCTGAACCCAGTACTGGCATAACCTGTCAGGTGGCATGAAATACTACAGTGACTACAATACCAGTCTGATGTAGACCTACACTGACAGCATTACAAGCACGTGAACACACTGGGCCATTCATGGAGCCTAAGAATAGCATCCTGCCTGAGCGGCAGACACCTCTGCAGCTGGCACACAGGCATACGTTATGCCAGAACACATCACGCATAACACATAGCACACATATCCTGTGTGCCAAACAGTCACAGCCTGTACGGCTAGACAACACACCTGCTACAGTTGTGTTAGGTACCTTTATTGTCCGGTACAGTGAGGTCACGCTCACCAGGCTGGACAAGGTGAAGGTCACAGTGATATGCCCATGGGGCACTATGGTCCACCACATAACACAAGCATACAGGTCAGTCAGAGGCATGGACACATATGACTCAGTCATTGTCCATGCCACTATGGCTGACCTGTGATGTACCTCCCTGGACTACATGATAGGGAACATGGAAGGGCTCTCTGAGCATGTGGCACAGGCTGGTATGACCCTGACCTTGGTTGGCATCATACCCTCACCAGGAATGCTGACGTACTGAATGCTGATGAATTACTGTAGCTACAACACCCTAACTGAAAGGTTCCTAGCATGTAGTCACTGCATTGCTATGGAACAACCTGTTACCACTCCCACAACAGGTGAAAACATGCAGCACCTGTTCATCAACAACATGTAGACTATATGCCCCAGACCAGATGTGTATCCCTCGCTGCTAGGTTGATACCATCTACATATCACACTGTATATACACATACCACATGCAGCACCCACACAGAAGACCACAGTCATAATGTTATCCAGTGCAAATACCATGTATTCACATGTGGCAGGTGTCAGACATGGTAACTATTGAAGGTCACAGGTACATATGTGTATTTGGCACACACATACATCATCTGTGTCCATTGCCATTACTGGTTTAATTGATGTCATGCATTATTGTGAACAACAACCCACACACATGGGCATTCTGTGTGACAAAAACACGTGGCATGTCTGGAATCCAATGCCATAACTAACTGTGCTATGACAGTAGTGAGAGACGCAGTAGCAGAGCGTGCTATTTGGATTACTGGGAGATTTGCCCTCTTCCGCTGTACTTGTAGGGTGCTGACATCATCTCTGTGTAGAGATTGGAATATGCAGCAGCTGGTGTGTTGTACTGGTTGGCAAAAGGGTCAGTTCTCTCACACATGTAATTACACACACACACTACTTTTACTCTCTCCCACACACACTTGCTCTTTGCAGGATTCAAACCCATACCTAACTATGCTATGACACTTGAGATGGACACATTAGCAGAGCGCGCTATTCACATTATTGGGAGGTTTCCCTTCTCCTGCTGTACTTATAAGGTGCTGATATCATCAGTGTTTAGAAAGGGGAATGTGCATCCTGTAGTGTGTTCTCCTAGTTGCCAAAAGGGACATTATTTTCATACAGATTTGCACACACACTAACCCCCTCCACACATACTGAGCATTTGCAGGATTCAAACCTCTATCTAACTATGTTATGACACTTGAGACGGACGCATTAGCAGAGCGCGCTATACGCATTACTGGGAGGTTTCCCTTCTCCTACTGTACTTATAGGGTGCTGACATCATCAGTGTTTAGAAAGGGGAATGTGCATCCTGTAGTGTGTTCTCCTAGTTGCCAAAAGGGACATTACTTTCATACAGACTTGCACACACACTGACCCCTTCCACACATACTGAGCATTTGCAGGAATCAAACCCCTACCTAACTATGTTATGACACCCGAGACGGACACATTAGCAGAGCGCGCTATTTGCATTACTGGGAGATTTTCTTTCTCCTGCTGTACTTATAGGGTGTTGATATCATCAGTGTTTAGAAAGGGGAATGTGCATCCTGTAGTGTGTTCTCCTAGTTGCCAAAAGGGACATTTCTTTCATACAGACTTGCACACACACTAAACCCCTCCACACACACTGAGCATTTGCAGGATTCAAACCCCTGCCTAATTATGTTAGGACACTCGAGACAGACGCATTAGCACAGCACGCTATTCGCATTATTGGGAGATTTCCCTTCTCCTGCTATACTTATAGGGTGCTGACATCATCAGTGTATAGAAAGGGGAATGTGCATCCTGTAGTGTGTTCTCCTAGTTGCCAAAAGGGACATTTCTTTCATACAGACTTGCACACACACTAACCCCCTCCACACACACTGAGCATTTGCAGGATTCAAACACCTATCTAACTATATTATGACACTCGAGATGGATGCATTAGCAGAGCACACTATTCACATTACTGGGAGGTTTCCCTTCTCCTGCTGTACTTATAGGGTGCTGACATCATCAGTGTTTAGAAAAGGGAATGTGCATCCTGTAGTGTGTTTTCCCAGTTGCCAAAAGGGACATTTCCCTTACACAGACTTGCACACACACCAACCCCACTCATCCTGAGCATTTGCAGGATTCAAACCCCTACCTAACTATGTTATGACACTTGAGGGAGACGCATTAGCAGAGTGTACTATCCGAATTAGTTGGTCTCTGGTCTGCACCTGCAGTATTTATAGGGTGCTGACATCATTATTTCTACAGAGGTATGTACATCTAGTACTACCTGTCAGGTGGGGAATAGCATATATATGCATTTGCAGCCACCTACGTCAGGGTCAGATATGCACATCGCACTGGCAGGTTATGTTTTATACCATGCTTCGTGACCACAGGACCTGTAACACACAACACAACCAGTCTTGACCACCCCTCCCACATCCAGGACACACACTTTGCTTCCCTGGGAACAGTGCCAAGATATGCAGGTGTTCACATACACCATTCCAGTTGTTAACGTCAGGTACAGGCATATTGTGTGTGGGAACTACTCAGGTCTCTACAACATTACCCTACAGCCACTACAATTTGTGAGTCCATGTGCTATGGCAGAACCACTCACCACAGCCACAAGGGGGAATACATATTGCACCTGACCATCTACAACATGGGTACTCACTGTTCCACACCAGAGGTAGACCACCATTGTTGATATCTGACCATACCCACCTTTCCCTGGCCATCCATATCCCATCCCCACCCCCAGGCAAGGTTGTCACTCCAAACAAACTGTATTTATCAAAAGCAGACTTTACACTTGTGAAGACTGGGGTGGAAGACTTCAAAGGACCCATGCTGGGGGAGTATACAGGCCACTCTGCATAATCCTTGACAATTGCATTCTATGAGCATGTGGAAGGTTTGCATTGATCATGCTATCCCAAATATACCCATGACTGCTCCACAACAGGACACCTGTCAGATGTACACCAGCCATATATGAGCTGTCCAACAGACAGAGTGAGCTAATACATTGCAGAGCAGTAGCCCACAGAGGGAGGACATCTCTGAACAGTACCATCATGACACTTCAATCCCTCATAATCATCACGACACAATGTTGACAGTGAAATTGTCCAGACAATGCAGATAAGGCTCCCCTCAGTCTGTTATTGATGCCCACTTACTGTTAGAGGTCCTCAGCAACCCTCTTTCAGCACACACCAACAACATGGCTGTGGCTTAGCAAATTCAAACCCTGGGATCTCCACTGTGTCCCTGCTTGACAGAGGCACAGCACACTAGCCTCACACTGTGCCTTATGTGACCTACTTTACAGTGGCACAGTAGCCTACTGTACTGGGGAGGCAGACGCCAAGCACACTCTGGCTAAGCTGTCATTCCCTAGGGCAAACAGCCTAGTGTTGACCTCTACACCCATATGTTTAATTGTCAGATGCACATTATTTGTTGCTGATAGACTGTTTGCAGGTCTTTATTGCCATAGCATTCCCTGTTTGTATGAACAACTTGTGTATCTGTGGAAGATGTTTGCATATGGGAGGGATCCACTATATCACGTATGTCTCTGTAGTCATTTAACTGTGTGCACTGGGCAGATTGCTGTAATGTGGTTGGTTCCTGGAATAACACGTACAAATACCAGATATGTGTGGCCAACTGCTAAACTGAGATTTGGCCTAAGTGTGTGAGCATGCCCAGTTCAGCCTTTCCATGGCATGTTGTCTGACATATGTCTCATTTATCAAAGTGTGCGAGCATGGCCAGTGTGAGCTTTCCATATTTTGAACTCTGCAGCCCACCACATTTGTGGATGAGTGTGAACTTCGACAAATATCTCCCGTTTATGGTTGTGTGTTGTGTGTCATGTTGTGTAGTTACTGTCCAACTGCTTTGTGTGTGAACACAACAGGGATTATACTGTGCCTGCAGGGTTTGCATGGGATACTTTGCATACAGTTGTCAACATCCTTTCATACTGACCTAACACTGTAGTACTGTATAGTGTACTGGTTCAGTACTTTCACTGTGGTGGACAGTATCCTGGGCTTTAGTCCTATCACTGCTTTACATTTCCATAGTGAGCACAACAGCCTGGTTAGGGGCCAGTTGTGTACATCTGACCATGTTGCATTATGTTCAGATATGAACTACTTAAACCAGGCTTGTCCAACATTGGTAGTGTATTCCACAACATAGGTGTACATTTGCAAACACTAGCAATGTGCCCTAGGCCATTTCTAATGCTAGTCGGAGAGTGTGTTTGTCCTTCGACACACATTGTAAGTGGAGTTTGCCATGACATATGTCATGGTTAGTATACTGTGCCTCCGTCTACCTGTGACATAACAGTGATACCCAGGGTAAACCTACCATCTCCCATCCACTCATCAAGATTCCTCTTGAGGAGAATCGATGAGTGACTCTATGGATAACCTGTACTGGGAGTTTACTCATGAGTGGGGGTGGCTTCTGTGTTATGGACCATGCAGTACAGCTTGTCCTATGTATGTCAGTGCTGGGGTTCAGGTCTCCCATGTGCATAGCTCGCTGCCATTCAGATTGTACAAGGTGCAGCATGTTTATTGATTCCAGCTTGGACATGGCTTTATACATCAGGCACAGCTTGCCTCTGGGTGGGCAGTATGGCAGTGTGTGTAGCTGCAGTTTGTTTAATCAGGCAACACATGGCATCTGTTCAAGCTCTTTGATACTCCTGGTGAGGTACTGTTGGGGACTTTACAGTTGATGGAGGTATCTGCTGAAGTACATCCCACAGGGGCTATTGTAGTCAATTGTAACGCTGATGAAGGATGACTGCAGAGCCACAATGACCTCCCCTTATCTAGATCTGACAACCTTCATGATTAGGTGGGTATATGGTATGTTTCTGTAAACACTACAGCCACATGTTTGTCCAATGCAGGATATCTATCACCTTGTGTCCCCAGGTCTCTCATTACATGTTAAGTACGTAATGGGTTAACACCTATGTGATAATTGGTGAGCACTTACTGTATATCCACGGGGGTTGACTATACACTTTTCTGCAATTAGCTTGCTGACATGGCTATGGCACCAGTTGTCTGTTTCTATGTGGCCCTTTTGTGGGATGCTTATGTCAGCTGGAGGGTCAGATATGGTGGGCAGTTTGTAGTCCTCTGCAAACATGTTCAGACACAGTCCTTCCATGTTGGCCTGTACCTATGGGACATATATACCAAACGAGGGATGTCCCAGGACCAAGCCTTGTGGGATGCCAGTTATATCTGGTTTGTAGTCTGACATGGCTGCAGCATGTCTGACCATGTCAGTTCTGTCCTTGGTCTGGTTTGCAACCCCTCTACTGACATAGGGGTTTATATTTAAGCTGGTGAGCATATCTATAATGAACACGTAGGGTATTGTATGGAAGCCTTTGCAAGGTCCAGCTACACTGTGTGGACCACATTGCCCTCATCAATTACCTTAATGACTATTTCAAATGAGTCAAACATGTTTAGGGGCAGGATCTGCACTTAAGAAAGACACACTGGGTAGTGTCCGGTGTCAGTAGGTCCCCAATATCTTTACGTCTGCGGTACATGCTGATCCTTTCCATAGCTGTGCAGACCAAGCTTCTCAGGATTCTGAGGTGGTAGTTTTCAATATCCATTCAGGCAACACCTTTGTTGAGAACGACCACTGTTGTTGTACACTGCTCTTTGGGTACATATCCTGTGGTAAGGCTGACATTGAGCAGTAGTGTGATTTGGCATTCCATTCTTCGTGGAGTCCATGTTGGACTCAGCCCAGGACACCATCTCATACCATTGCTGCTGTGTGTTTTGCTTTGTAGATGCTGGCTGTTACCTCAGCATCTGCAATGTCAGGGGGCCAGCAGTCTGCTGGGATAGATACTTTGCATTCTGGGGGGGGGGGGGTTTGCACTGCACCTGTCAGGATGTATGTTGGCAATATGTGTGTGTGTTTGGTATGTTGTTTGTAATATTTGTGTGATTCAGAGCATATCTGTGAATTCCCAACACGGTTCCTACCATCAGTTGAGGAAGCCTTGGGATTATCCTTAGTGTCCTGTACAATTTGTATCTTCATAGGTTCATAGGTTCATACTAGGCTATCCACCCTAGGGCATTTGTAATCCTAGCCAGAGTGTGTGTGGCTTTCGCCACCCCTTGCTGTGTGAATATTATGGCCATTTATGATTTGCTTTGCTGTGCCTCTGTCTGGACGTGACACAGTGAAGACCCCCAGTGTAAATCTACGATCATCCATCCACTTGGCAAGAGTCCTGTTGAAGAGTGTCAGTGAGGGGCTCTGCCTAACATGGATTGGGATTCTGTTCCAGGGTGTGGGGAGCCTCTGGGTTATGTATCTGTCCTTCCAGCACATCCTATTTCATTATGTGTTGAGGTTGACATCTCACTCTCACAGCTCCGATGGCTTTGAGTTTTCTGGGGTGGAGCACGTTCATTACTCCTGTGTTGGACATGGCCTTGTACAACAGACATACAATGCCTCTGTGTAGGCAGTATGTGACTGCATTCAGCTGGGGTGTCTACAGCCAGGCAGCATATGACATATATTTGAGACCCTTTATCCTCCTGGTGAGGTACCTTTGAGGTCTTTCTAACTGCTGCAGGTGTCAGGTAAAGTACATCCCAAATGAGGCATTGTACTAGATTATGGGTCTGATAAGAGAACAGTATAGGGGCACAATGACCTCTGTTGACGTAGATGTGAATCCTTTCATGATACGGTGTCCAATATAGACAGTCTTCCTAGCCACATTGGCAATGTGAGTGTCACATAGGTTACTGTCCACTTGTGTCCCTAGGTCCCTGATTACTCCTTCCATACATAATGGTTTACCACCTATGTGGTAATTTGTGAGTACCTTGTTTGGTATTTGGTGGGACATTCATACTGTCCAGTGTCTTCAGGACGGCTGGGTGGGATTCCTGTGTGTGAGAGTGTGGTCTGTAGCATGCTACAGACTGTACAGCAGTCTTGCCTACGGTTAGTTGAACATGGGTGGACTCCAATGCCTTGTACATTGTCAGTTACCTGGGCGTATGGGTGTCTGTGCTGAATATGGATACTCACCCTCCTTTTATGTTTTGTTCCAGGTTTTGGGGCCATAACGCATGATATGTGGTATAACCTGGTAGTGCTGGTGTGCTGTCAGGAGGCTTGCAGCAGGTTTCTGTCACTGCACAGACATCGATGTTCTCCATACTGGGGAGGGCCTCGGGAGCATGCATATTGAGGTTTACACATCTGGCATTGGTCAGCATTACCCTTATGTTTCTTTCCACTTATGTTTTCTAGGGTTGTGGGTTAGTCTTTCAGCCTTGCCTACGAAAGGCTCTATGGAGGTGGCAAAAGCCTTATCCAATATCCAGACGCCCAGGGGTAAGAGGTGCAAGCCATCCCTGGAACAGCTGCGCGGCTTGTCAAGCATGACATCCCAAGCAGACAGACATTGGATCCCCTTGGAATGACACCAGTAATTGTGCCACTTGTTATAACTGATCATTCTATGTTTGTACTGTGGCATCATTCTTGGTGAGGGTAGGATGCTGCAAATGGTCAGTGTCATACCGGCCTGGACTACATAATCAGAGAGCTCATCTATGTCTCTTTTCATGTAGTCCGGGGAGGTACATCTCAGGTCATTCACACCAGTATGGACTATGACTGCATCATATTTCTACTTGCTTTGAGGTGACCTGCATACTTGTGTTATGTGGCATATTGTAGCAGCCTACAGGCAGCTTACTGTACCCTTTCCCTTGTTCAGTCTGGTGTGCGGGACAGCAGCATGTCTCACTATGGAGTCACCTATTACAACTGTATCAGGCATGTTGTTTCTCCTTCTGGCCTGTGACTGTTTGGCACACCAGCTTTGTGTACTATGTGTTGCATGTGCTATGTTTGGAGGTTGTTTGATTGGGTGTCTGCTTTGGAGGCCTCTGTTGGTGTGGTGTGTTTGTAATTCGTGCCTCCAGGAATGTTTTTCTGTGTTTATGTCTATGGTTTGCAGTTGTGATAGGTCTATGTGGGACTGGGTTTGTGGTGTGTGTGGTTACCTTCTCCTCCTGACTAGTTTTGGGAGTACTGAGTTGAGGGAGCTCAGCCTCCAGTTTGGATAAATGGTTGCATCTCTCACATATATTTGCATTTCTTGGGGGGAGTTGAGGGTTGTCTGTGTACTTGGGGTAGGTGTAACATTGCCTCAAGATTCACAGATTCAACTTGTTGTAGCTGGCCTTAGTGGATTGTATGTGTGGACATATTTTATTGCCATACTACTGATCAGTGATTACTTCTTTTTTTATGTTTGCTCTATCATGTAGTAGCTTCCTCATTCTCTTGCATGGTTTGGTAATGGCTGGAGTCCACCATGCCAGATGCCTACGTGTATGGCATTGTGTCTTGTTTTAATTTAGGATTGCATAATCCAAGCATTCCTGGTGGTGTGCATGGAATGCCTGTATAACAGGTTCTGAGGTGTGGCCCATATTTTGCACCTGCACAGGGCCTTTAATGGATTCCACATCAGTTTGGAGGAGTGCAACTTTTGCTTTACACATGTTTTTCACTGTGGTTTTCTGGCCAGGGACTGTGGTCAGGATGTGTATATCCAGTGTGATTACTCTATGGTCTGGTCTTACCAGTGAGCAATACACTTCTCATCTTGCCATCCAGTACCCATGTTGCTGATTATCACATCCAGTATGCTTACCCCTCTTGTGGGAGTGGTACGTTGTTCCTGGGCATTTTGGTTTATGGATTCTATGAACTTTTGTCCTACAGTGTTGGAGCTAGTATAATGCTCCCAATCTATGTCTGGGTATTTTCAGTCACCCAATATAATGTGGTTTGGAGGACATGATATATTCATGTATTCCAACATAGGCCAGGTGCAGTTCCTGGTGTTGGGATGGTAGTCTGTAGCAGGCAATAAACTGGGAGGCAGTTTTAGCCACTGTTACTTGACCATGGCTAGTCCATGCTGCTTCTTGTTGTGGTACCAACATGGGGGTGTGGTTATCCTTGACAATTATTGCTAGTCACCCTCCTTTTGTAGCTTGTTCCGTGTTTTGAGGCTGTACAGCACAGTATGAGGTGTAACCTGGTAGTGTTAGGATGCTGTTGTGAGCCTTGACCCAGTTTTCTTTTACAGCACAGATATCAACATTCTCCATACTGGGTGAGTTTAGACTGCATGCATCTTGCTGTTTAGACTTCTGGCATTGAGTAGCATTACATCTAGGTTCTTATCCCTTCTGATACCTATGGAGGTAGGTTTGTGTTTTGAGCCTTACCTATTCAGGGCACGCTGTGGGTAACAACAGCCTTTGCCAGTATCCATACGGCCTGCACTGATAGGTGCACACCAGTCCTAGCAGGTGGAGCATCATCTCATGCTCAGCATGTCATCCCAGGCTGGCACACATTGGATCCCCTTTGACTAACTGCAATACTTCAGCCAATTATTGCAATTGATCATCTCATTGTCATATTGTGGCATGATGCTTGGTGAGGGTAGGATGTTAGTCACGGTCCTCAGGTGTGCATATAGTACATGGTGTTACATTACTTAACACATGGCATTCATGCCTCAGGTGGTGCTGCAGGGCTGCCTCTGTTGGATGCACATATTACACTCCCTGTACATGTTTGTGAGCAGGTCATGTCATTTTAGGCATCCCTGTTATTATTTGAGTGAGTCAGAGGGGGTATCATTCCCAGGGTTCCTACTGAGCCAGTGTATGTGCTATGCGTTGCCTCTTTGCCAAGGCCAGGGCATACTGGGCACGCCTCCTTCTGCCTACTGGGGTAGGCTCAGGTTGTTCCTATTCCGAGTCACGCTCTGCCTGTGATGGCCTTGGCAATGGTGGGCGGCTGTTTGGCCCAGCCCTATGCTGGTCCTGCTGCAGCTGTTTTTGCAAGATCATATTATGTAGCATAGCACATACCATGACACAGCCCAAACACACGCTCTATTACATTACGTGTTTGTGCGTGTGCCTCATTATGGCATTCCTGTTCAGGTGAGTTTGCGTTTCTGATGGGTGTCATCAGCCACGGCTCCAGTGCATAACCTGCATCCCCCACTAGGTGTCCGTGTGGGAAGTCCCCATTGGCAAATGTCTGGTACAGCTGCGTCAAATGCCAGATGTGGGAATCATGGTAGCTCCCAGGGCAGCCAGCACACACATTCATTATTATGCCTTGGGCATCACACATGACCTGGCAGTTGATGGAGGGGAAGCCCTTGCAGTTAATGTAGGCCCTACCCCACTCACCGGCTGGTGCTTTGATGCGTATGTGCGTGCAGTCTATTGCATCCACTACCTCAGGGTATTCCGCTATTTGCTGGAAGAGACGCATATTGCTGGCCAATACCTCACGGGCATTGGGGAAATATACATGATCACCGACATGTGCTGACATGGAATCCAGGAACTGGTGCAGTACCCTGGAGGCTGATGCCTGTGATATCCCCATCATATCACCAGTTGGTCTTTGGAAGGTACCTGTTGCTAGTATTCTTAGGCCAGCACATACCTTGGTTTCCACTGGGATGGGTTCCCCTCTGTTGGTTCTGTGTGTGAGGCATGGCCTGCACAGCTCGACTATTTGCTGCAGGAGCTCTCTGTCCACTCTATAGCGCTCTACTATCTCCAGCTCATGTAACCCGTGGTAGGTGACCCTGGGCCTGTACACTCTTCTCCGTCTCCTCACTGTGGGTTGTCTGGCACCATCTGCATTGTCACCACCCTCAGCAAGTCGTCTATGTCTCATTATGACAGCTATGGCAGCCCCTAACATTTCTGCTCTGAGTTCAGCTTTTTCAGTTTTCACTTCTAATAGCTTACTCCTGTCTTGCAGTGTCTCTTGAGAGAAACATCCTGCACTGCTGTTTGCAGAGTTTTAAGTGCTTGGCTGAGCTACTATTCTGCCTGTGTAATTGCCTGCTTCTAATTGTTTTCACCTGCTAGCTCCAGCAGTATTCCCTGCTAGCTTCCTACTAAGTGTGTTGCTTCCTTTTTCCTCTCTATTTCCTCAGGGGGGGAGCAACGTGCATACCAGCAGAAACACGCTCACAGTGGCTTACACGCGCGCACACATGCTTACACGGTTCAGAATCTGCTCATTCAGGTTAAAACGCGCACACACCAGCTCAAACAGTGTTAAACATCTCCACACACACTCCCACATGCTCAGTCTGCCTTACACGTGCGCACACTGTCCTACTCGCGCTTCATGGCGCGCACACGTGTGCATGCACGCCCAGCAAGAAACTTTGGTGTAAGCCACACTTCCATTTCTTGACTTTCCCATGCTTATGTTGTGGCACTCCTCTTTCCATGATATGTGTCTGACATCTGTCATGTAACACTGACCTCCAATGAACTGCATTTCTTTCTGCCATTCCCCCCTGTGATGTCATCTATCTCCTACTCTGTTCCTCCCCCTTATGTAACTCTTACACTACTCAGAATGTGCCCATTTGCTATGTGACAGTGGAATTCAGTATCCTAACACTCATTTGCATCAGATTGCCTACTAATGCTTAGTTACATGTCTTAGACTCAGCTTCCCCCCTTAGCAACCACTAAACGGTGGCCATGTTGTTTTTGGTCTGCTGGTCCCTGCATTGTAAATCCATGTATTGCATAAAACCCACATTTGTGGGTTTATAACCTTCATTTTTATGTTTTATATAGCACAGCCCGTTTGCGCGGGGCTGCGCTGCGTTTAAACACAGGTGATTGCCAAAAAAAAAAAGTATTTATTTCTCATATTTGCATTGGGGTACCTTGCCAATGGCCACATATTTGGCCATTGGCATGCTGCCTGACACATATGCACCCTTTATTTGGAGCTGACATGGCTCCAGTGTGTTTTTTGCAGAAACGTACTCAGTTGTCAACTGAGTACATTTCTGCAGCTAAAATGGCTCTTACACAGGCTGCTTTGGGCTTCCTGGATCGCTAATCTACCTCATTTGCATGCTATTCGGCTGCAAGTGAGGTGATTAACATATCCACGCCCACTCCGTGTAAGAGACATTTTAGTTGGTCTCTTACAGGGACTTTAGGGCTGTTCCTGGATCGCGAAGGCTGCATGGAGTCTTACACTACTCTTAGACTCCGTGCAAGCCTTCGTGAATCCTGCCCATTTTCTTTACTTCTTTTCAGAATAAAACTTTTGTGCATAGAGTCATCCCTTTACCATCTTTTTCAGTAAAAAAATGCTTACCATTTGTTTCTAACATTTCTTCTTCTGGGATCTTTTTTTGCTATCAGTAGGAGTCATTAAAATCTTTACTTGTGCTAATTTACCAAAGCAAATTGGTCATTTAGAGTAAAGGTAAGAAAATGTAATTCAGAAACAGGCATAGCTACAATGAGAAAGAAGTCATTATTAGTTGATTACCATGTATCTGAATCAAACGCTAGCTCTGTTAAACCTAAATGAGCAAGTGTTCTCCCTAGTGAACCATGCGTCATGTCAAGAAAAGCAAACAGTGACACACACATGCACACACACACACACACACAGGCACACACACACACACACACACACACACACACACACACACACACACACACACACACACACACACACACACACACACACACATGTATCCAAACTTGTGATTCCCTACATAATCTCTTAAGTGTGACCACCCAGCAAACAAACACACACACACACACACACACACACACACACACACACACACACACACACACACGCACACACACACACACACACACACACACACACACACACACACACACTCACTCTCTCACCCATGAACACATTCAAAGACACACACATTCATGCTCCTACACTCACATAAATATGCATGGTCACACAATCACTTTTGCCCCTCTTAGAGTACCATTTCACTTGGTTGGGCAATTCTGACAGTAAGACAGCAGTTGAGGATCCACCACCTAACTCATCCAAGAAGAGGAATGAATGTGTGTCAAATCACCTGGTATGGGGGGATGGAACAAGAAAAAAATCAGGAGTATTAGACATTTCTGGGGGAAAACGCATGACTCATTAGCATTAACCACTCTCTTGGAATCCTATATTAGCATATAGTTTCATCTACAAAGCCACTCTTTATAAGAGGTGAAAACCTCAGCAGTAGAGCAGACTCTGAAATCAAAAGAATCCATGCAATGTGGAAACCCTCAGATTTAAAGCTTCCATATCGAGCTAAGCTTTTCTGAATCCCAGGGAGTATCTATATATTTTTTTATTTTAGCAATGCCTATTACATTTTCATCACCATGCCTGTCACATTCTCATCATGTTCCAAAACAAAGTCTTGTTTTACATTTGGCTATGCCATCTTCTTTTCTAATTCCCCTGTTTTTTTTTTGTTTTTTTTTTTTTTTTTAATTTTTACATTATTTTTGATGCACACACTGACCAGCTGTTCTTCCATTTAAACAGCAATGCTTTAGTTGTCCATTGTAGAAAACAATACTTGTCCATTGTCTAATGAGAATATGAAGAGGCCCACTATTCGTAGTCTAAGTCCACTGCACTTCTCAAAATTTTGTCCAGATCCATAGATAATCTAAACTTAAAATGATGCCAGCATAGGAATTGCAATGATTTATATATGCCTGCATAATATTCTAGGTACTCAAACATCATACTTCTGTAGAGAAACAGCTACTTGTTTGAATTTTGGCTTCATTAAAATTGCATCACATGAATTCATTTTCAGTCTAGGGTGTTCCATCTGTGTGACATAGCTGATAAATTGTCTTAAAATCAAATAATACTTTCATGTTACTGTATTTGGTATGGAAAAATAGTATATTTTGCTCTTTTGTAGGCAATGAGGCATTGTGGGCTCAGTCTTCCATGATGACATGTCAGGAAGTTTCTGCTTCAAGACATTTTCCAAAGGGTGGTGCTTGCCATAAACTTAAAATGCAAAAATAACAAAGTAAACGTTGATAAGGTATATGGTAAGAAAATTATTAGTAGGCCAATTGTGACAATAAAGTTTAAATAAATTCAGAACCTTGTTCATTTATTTCTACTGTTTCAAATGAAATGTTAAAAAAGAACTCCACTAATAAGAGATGTAGTAATTAGTAGCCAGGAACTTTACACTGACCCAAGATATATATAAATATATATATATATATATATATATATATATATATATATATATATATATATATATATATATATATATATATCACAACTAAATCAGTTCCCTACCCTAGTAGCAAACAACTATCCTCATCAAATCACACTGGGGCATTAGCATATGATATACAAACCTCAACACAGGTTTACTCTATTGTCTGTCATTTGCAAAAGCTATTAGAATGACTTCCTCAGCAGTTATAATTTCAACAATCTCTGTATTAAGGTCCATAGTGAATCATGTTGGCAGCATGTGCCATTTGGTATTCATTAAACAACTTTACACAATGTGTAGAGCCTCAAAACAAAAGGAAACAGGAGAATATGATAATGAAAACAGAAAGAGCTGAATTACATGCTAATTAACATGGCAGAGCTATTCAGGAATCTTGTGCACTCAGTGTGGATTTCTGCCCTGAACTCCAAAACCCTTTGGAATACAGCCAAGATTACACTTAGAAATGAAGATGTTAAGGGTTGCTGCTGCTATCATTATGCTGCATTTGCAATAGGCTTTAAATCATGATGCTACTGCAGTTGCTGCTGCTGCTGCTAGACTTCGGGCAAAAAGAAGAAGGGTGTTAAGACCCTATTTAACTTAATGTGGTCTGCATGACGCAGAAATTTTAGAGCAATACAGGGTAGACAGAGAAACACTAGAAGAACTATGCAACCTCTGCTGCCCCAACTTCAGGCCCCAGGAAAATTGTGCAGAACCCATACCAATGGAAAGAAAGGTGTGTCTAGCTTTATATACACTGGTACATTCCAGAGACCATCAGGAGATATATTAGGGGTGTCACAGGCATGAGTCTACAGAATATTGCATCAGTGTTTAAATGCAATGTTGCAACATGCAAGGGATCACATCTCCTTCCCATGCACCTTACAGGGCAGTGCAAGGATCATGCTGAAATTTTATCCAATAGCACACTTCCCTGAAGTGTTGGGGCATATAAATTGTATACACAAAGAAATAAAAGCCACACCTGGTGAACAAGGAAGGAGGTACATCAACAGAAAAAATATATCACTGTACAAAACTGTCAGGTTGTTTGTAATGCCCAAGGGATCATCTACAGTTTCTGAGCAGATAACCAAAATAGTTTTCATGACTCACACATATGACACACCTGTGAGCTGTATGTTAGGTTTGCTAGGGGTGACTTTCTACAAGGGCATCTAGTGGGGGATGCAGGTTATGCACTGGAGCCTTGGCTCATGATACCCATGAGTAAACCACACAACTCCATTGAGCAAGGATACGAGTCCCATGCTTATACTAGTAATATCACAGAATGTGTGTTTAGATTGCTCATATCATGGTTCCAGTGTCTAAACTCATCAGGAGCTGCCATGCAGTATGACCCAGGCACCGTTGTCCAAGTACTCACTGTCTGTGCCATGTTACACAATAATATTCTCAGGAAACAGCTTCAATAAGGACAGCAAGGGGCAGGACCAAAGTTTCAAGGACAACAGGTAGGGTCATCATCATCATCAGCAGATACAGCTAAGGAGTATAGGGGAGAATCACTAGCTGTAGTTGGTGCTGGCAGATGGAAGTGTGCATGGTATACCCTAACTCTGGCTAAGAGTCAAAGGATAGCACACACAGTCACTACCTAGCTCAAAACCTAAGATCTCACACACACACACACACACACACACACACACACATTTACAGATATGAAAACTGTTGCCTGCCAAACTCCACGACATTTACTTAACCATGTAATGGCTGTGTTCTGATAACATCAGACAGGGACAGCCCCAAAGGACACATTTTGTACCTGCAGTACTGACAAGGTAAGTGTGTAACCTGTAAGGAAAAAAATATATATACCTGAGTACTCTCATGTGAAAATGTATATATGCCCTTAAACAGAGCATTTGTTTGAGGTATACATTTATGTCAGTAATATCTTATATGAATGATGTTTGCATATACGGCTATGTATTCTACACAATGCTGTGCATCAAGCATTTCACTTAATCACTGTCTATAAACCATGTAGCAGGTCAATTATACTATCACTTGCATGAATATAGCAATAAGTGAGACTGAAATACCTTCTGTTTTGACTACTTTACTTACAATACTAACTGAAATACAGTGAGGTTCAATAATTATATAGACAATCATTCACAAATGAGTATGAACAAAAAAATCATACCTTTTTCTTCTGTGAAGCAAGCAGCAGCTTTCCAATGTCTGCACCAGACATATGTGCAATCCTAAGTCCAAAAATATGTGCAAAGGGCAGGGCACAGTCATCATCATTTGCACAGGGTGATTGTGGGTGGTGGCAGAAGGGCAAGGCTGTCACCAAAGTGCGTGTGTGAAAGTACAAAACACATGTATTTAATAAATTATACAATGGTCAGGGCCAGGAACAAGATATGTATAACGCTCACCAGTACTGTTTAGATAGCTTGCATATGTGCGTGAGGTGGTATCAGCAAATTATGTTTTCAATGTGTGTGTGTGTGTGTGTGTGTGTGTGTGTGTGTGTGTGTGTGTGTGTGTGTGTGTGTGTGTGTGTGTGTGTGTCCCTGTACAAACACAATCAAACAGTGTGCTAGCACCATGGTCTGGCATCGTGGACAGGTATGAGCCATGCATAGTTGAGTAGTCAGTTCAGCACCGTTGCCCCCAATCACTACTTTTGCCAAGAGTCACACTGCCAGTTTCACTGACCTGGCTAGAAGTCGGGGTGTTCCATGAATGTGAATGATGTCTGCTGGACAAGCTATCATGACTACATCCAGAACCATGAATTTGTGGCCACCCACATTTGGGCTTAGACAGTGTAATCACTAAGAGAGCAGTAAAAGTAGTGCCACTTCTGGACTGGAATCTTGCATGGCCACATCAGCTAACACCAGAAGATGCAGCAGATGTCCAGCCACATGGATCCCCACCCACCCCCAGCAGACATTTCTCTCAGATATATTGCCCGAGCCAGTGTGTTATTTATCCTGTCCAAGGAGTCACCCACATGGTTCAAGGACTCACACACACCAAAATGCATGATGTTTAGTAGTCTCACCATCTCTTCTGAGGCCCTTGTGGAAAGTGTCTGTGCCTCTATTATGGCCCTATGCACAGATCTGGTGGCACCTAATGACACACCAGCATCAGGAGGAGGGTGGACTGCAGGCATGCTCTGAGAATCTCTAACATCCCTCCTGTATGGCACCTCACCCTCACCCTCAGAATAGCTATGAGGAGAATCAACCAGCTCTACAACTGGAGTAACCACATTACCCTGATAAACTGTGTCACCTCAGCCTGTCCTATATCAGAGGGCTGTGAGGCATGGGCATGCATAGATATACTGACTGTATCTGAAATATGGACAGGTGATGGAGGACCACAACTTTAGTCTCAGACTGACCTTCTGCACCCCCAGACTGTGCCTTTTCATTGCCACCATCATATTTAGAGGCTAGCAATACTCTGACATCAGGTGGTAGGAGTTCCACAGTGCCACTGTCAGAAACATCTTTGATAACAAGCAATAAAACAACAAAGAAAGAAATACGGAATGAAAATAATCAAAACTTTGTGATACTAAAGGTATGCTAAACTATGCTAAAGCAATGCAAACATTACTCTCAGTTAGACCTCAGTCTACCTTATATACACTAATAACAATACAAAGGTGTGCTTACAATGTGCAACTGGTCTGGTAGACTGCAACTCAGATGTCCCTGTATGTAAGGAAGGGTAAGAGAAGAAGGCTGATAATTATTGCAATGCAAATTAAACAAGAAACAGAGAATAACTCCCTTTATATGCACAGATTAAGAATCATCCCATACAAAAAATCTACTGACTAGCTGAATCCCCCTAAATGTCCTCCGCTACCTCTCTTGTACTGTGTTGCCTAACTCTCACTTATCGCTGGCTCTAGATAGGTCAGACATATAAGATATATGCATATAAAGATATATAGAGTTGCAGTTATATTATTTTTATTTTGCATACCTGCAAGATCTGCTTGAGACACTCTGGGTCTGACATCCTCATCAGCAACAACATCAAGGATTCTGTCTGTACCCCTTAATAAGCTATCCGGATCTTTGACAGTGGATAGAAACTTCTCTGTTTCAGTCAGTGGTGGTTTGTAGTAAGCCAACCCCCATATGCCACCTTATCTTGGGCAAATGCAGTCACCTTATGGCAGGCAGAGGTGATCATATCACTTGCCCAGTGTCATATCTGGGAGTAAGCTCACCTATGACCTCCAACAGCATTGATGTCATCAACTACCTGCTGTCATATCCTGTCTCATATTTGTCATCTCTACTTCTCCCTAAGAAAAAATCTCCATGGTGATAGAAGGCCTGTATAATGACCTAATTTTCTGCATCAGTGAATGATGGTGTGTGGGGTATAGCTATCTTGGGTGCCATATCCCTGTTGGAGATGAAAAAGAAAACAGTTACAACATTAAATTTATAATACACAGGATGGCTGTGAACTCAGTTATATATGAATGTATGCATCCATCGTGCACACAAAAATTTGAAAAGATAACGCTCCATATGACTGCAGACAAGTTAAAACGGCATCCCTACACAAAATTCATAAAATAACAAAAATTATAAGTTTTGTAATGCATACAGCAGTTGTGTAACTGTGTAATACATCACAGCTTTAAAAATACTAATTCACAATGCGTATATATATATATATATATATATATATATATATATATATATATATATATGGGTCTATTTCATTTGCCCGAACTTCCAATTGCCCGACATCCATTTGCCCGATCCCATTTGACCGAAATTTCATTTGACCGACACTTCATTTGACCGACAAGTATTATTGACAAGAAAATGGGATATGCCCCCTTCCCCACTGTAGTGTCACCCTGGAGTTAGAATATATAGTTAGGGGGGTGTGGGAGGCACAGCCCCCCACAATGGGGGGTGTGTGGGGCACAGTCTCCCACTTACTTTTGTTTTACTAAGCAATATGAAAGCAAAACTAAACAATATAATATGAAATACCCCCCACACCCCCCCTAACTATATATTCTAACTCCAGGGTCGCACTACAGTGGGGAAGGGGGCATATCCCATTTTCTTGCCAATAATATTTGTCGGTCAAATGAAGTGTCGGTCAAATGAAGTGTCGGTCAAATGAAATTTTGGTCATTTGGTCTCGGGCAAATGGGTGTCGGGCAAATGGATGTTCGGGCAAATGAAGTAGACCCATATATATATATATATATATATATATATATATATATATATATATATGCGTTCCCTTTATAATTTTGAAATACTGAAATCCCAACATTCAGTATTTCGAAATTATAATACTGAAGCCTTGAAATTCCAAAACATCAGAAACGCGAAATTCAAAATAACGAAGTTCAGAGTTTCTGGTGTCTCAGTGTGTGAATGCATAGGTGCAAGTGTAGGTAAGTACGTATGAGTGTGTTGGTTAGGCGCTTTTGTGTATGTTAGTGTGGGTTTTGGCTGTGATGTGTGTGTACAAGGGGCTGTGAAATGTGTGTATGTGAGTTACCTTTGTGTGCTTGATTTTGTGATCTCAGAGTTAGTATACATAAGTAGGGGGTGTGTGGGGGCACAGACCCCCACATGGGAGAGTGCATGGGGTTGCCCCCCTGCTTGTCTGTAGTGTAGGATTGTTTGATTGTGAGGGGAGATTGTGTGTATGTGTATGTGTGTGGTGTTTTTGCACTGTAGATTCGCGATTTTAAATTTTGCGGTTATGGGGTTTCGGTATTTAAAAGATTCGGCTATAGAATTTTGAAATACTGAAATTCGGGATTTCAGTATTTCAGGATTCTATAGTGAACCCATATATATATATATATATATATATATATATATATATATATATATATATATATATATATGGAAAAAACTTTTACAGTTCCATCTACACTGGTGTGGAGGACAGCAAGATAGATATCACAACCATAACACATCTTCAGGCTGCATATGTAAAAACACCTCCCCTTGCTATGAAGTTATACTACAGTCTTCTGCAATAACTGTTCAAATTACCAGAAAACAAAACCTGCACAATTATGTCAGGTAGCATTCTTTACCAAACTTTGTATTGCAGACAAATATCTGATATAAATGGGCTATGCCAACAGTAAATGATAAAGAAAATGCAGACAGGTATAAAATGGTCATATTGGGCATTGTATTCTATCCTTAATGTTAAACTAAAAGCATTTAGTAAAAAATAGCAATATACCTTTCCAAGAAAGTAGTTTAAAAAGTAGATAAAGCTCCTCAAAGTGTATTTATCAGGATGAAGATATCTGGATCCAAACTGTCTCCCCACTATGATACAAGTTCCTTAGCTACAGGACTACCTTTATATAGTGCACAGTCAGCTCTCCGAGCATTGTGAGCATGCAGATGAGGTATCAAATCATTAGCTATCCTGAATACCACAATCTGCACTAAATGCAGGGAAGGTAAACATGGTGCAAGGCTCTACATGATTGCATGCACACACTTTAGCACTGCAAAGACAAGCATTGATAAGTATTACCAGCTAATGGCTTGCAGGTGTCAATGATTAATCTGACTGCAGAAACAATAATTGTTTCATCATCTCCCCTCTTTGATATACACTTACTGAGGGTGTCTCAGGGAGAAGAGACTTCCAAAAAGTCTGAAAATACATTGACTGACTTAGGAAAGCAACATTCCTAACATTAAAATGCTGCTTTTATGAACACAGTTACTGCCTCTTCCTAATAAATGCTGTGCATATTCAAGGGATTTCATTACTTATTGATACAGATACCATATGCAATAAAAATGAGATAGAAAAGTTCTTATGAAAGCATAGATAAAGGAATTAGGCACCCTAAATAAAAAGAGGAATACAGCTGCAGTGTTACACTCTTTGTTTAATACTGTATGAGTACATGAGTATCCTAACTGTTGCCAACATCCTCTGGCAAATGAGAAAGGACAACTTTCAGTACTTGTTTCTTTTGCACTTTCAATGTGGATTGATGCAATGTCACATTATGAGTACATCTAAACACTTTTTCTTCTTGCTAATATATGTTTTTGTCTGTGACAAATGTAGGAAATAATCTGGAATGATTGCTTTTAATACCCTGATTTGGTGTTTCAAAATCAGAAATGCACATTTAAAGTACTTGTTTCAAAATGCATCATTTTTTACCATTACCCTTTGTGTGCCATTTGGCATTGTACTCCATTAACTGGCAGCATCATTAACAGTGAACAGAAGTTCACATTATAAGGTAAAAACTGACAAATTTAATTTGGAATACCATTAGCAGCACAACCTAGATTGGCACTGATGTGCTTTCCTCAGTACTCTGGACAGCACTGAGTGAAGAAATTCAAGCAGTCAATTACCTGGCATAAGGAATAAATGAAATTAGCTTAGAGAAACATTACAGGTAATGCAGGGTTCAAAACCTGTTAACAGATCATTTTATTGAGGGAGGTCATAATATGTATTGACAATCACTTTGGTGTATGAATATGTTGAGGTGGGAAATTCAAGTAATCTCATTACTAAGTAAACCTGACAGACACGCATGCCATTTGAAATGATGTCACTATTAACTGTGTGTGTTGTGTCAAAAATGAAAGCATTTATCCTGCTATCTGTCCCCCTTTCCATTGCCATGGCATTAACTAAAGTCCTGATATTATGAGACATAAATGATAGCAGTGATGTGGCAAAGAGATGTAAGAAGCCTGAATGTATCAGTGTAATACACTGATACCTCTGCTCATTGCTAGGTATGCACTTTAATTTATTTCTTGTTCCTTTAAAGTGTTATTTTATTATTTTTTTTTATATATTTTATTTTTGTTATTTTTTTATTATTGCCTTCTGCATTCAGTGTGCAATTAAGTTTCACTGTGTAAGGAAAAATTGAAAATTTTAATTTGGCTTACATTCGGAAGCACAAATAAGCCTGGTGTCGGTGCATGACTGTCAGCATCCTGAGTGCGCCTGACAGATGTCCACCTCTGTGGCACAAGGTGTAAATGAAGGGAATTGAGAGGAAAATGATAAATCATGCAGTGACTTAATCCTGTTTAGACATCACATTTCAATTATTCTCAATATGTATTGCTTTTTTTTTAATTTGTAATCTGTATTTGCATGCTGCTTGGCAGCACATAAGCAGGCTTCACTATCAAAGGAAAAACTGAATATTTTAGTTTAGATTGTTGTCAGTATTGCAAATGTGCCTGACATTGTTGCACAGCTGTCAGCACTACAAATAGTAATGACTGCATAAAATGCACCTATTATCAACATGTGCCTGTGGCACAAGCTGTAAATACATTGACTTTGTAGAAAACACAAATTTGCTGTAGTGTTCAACTCATTAGTATGATACTTTTGATAATGTTGTCTGCTGCAAGAATAGATACAAATTTTGGGAGATGATTTATACACCCTAATTGTGTATGATAAATGCTGAGCATATTACCTATAGTCCTTGTGACTTGCTGCTATCAGCATGTTGTATTAGTAAAATCATCTATACTTCTTGCTAATGACAACATTTGCTATGCCTGATGTCATAAATAGTTTCTAAAGTATGAGAACATATATTTAAGCATAGGATGAATTTTGCCTTTACCTGAACCAGTCATGAGGTGTAACACAAGTTATAATGTTGTGACCCAATGATGAAAGTAGTATTCATATTTAGAAAAAATAAACAAGTATGCTTAGGAGCAACCCAGTACAGAATAAAGTATCCAGCATCAACCAAACGATATATAGATGGCAAAAAATGATGAATGATAAAATATCCAAGATAACTCGTTCTTGATAAAACCAAAAATGTTTTATTAAGCACAGAAGATAGGTAAGCGCTTTTGCCAAAAGGCTTTCTCAGACCATTAGCAAACAACTAGTCAAGTCTTTGTCTGCCTTATATATAACAACTTGATAATTGAATAATTAAAATTAATGACATCACCAAAAATGTTAATTCAGAGACCAGGTGATATAAATGTATGAAAAACATTATAAGTATGACATTTCTCTTGTATAACAGCTTGATACTGTATCAAGTATTAAAAAAACATACATCCTAATAAAAACAAAAAAACTTACATATATGTGTGTATAAGACATTACTAAAACCTTACCAAAAATAGATTAGAAAATGCTTAAAAAACTAGTCATATCTAAATCCGGACACTTATATAAAATTTATTTAGCAATTAAGCTCCTGTTTTTTTAAACAGGCTTTAAAGGAATTTTATCATTCATGCCTGGACTGACATGTGCCTTAAATCTGATAATCTATTTTATCTATATTCTTTCTGTATAATTTCTAATATCTCCCCCCCAAAACTAGGGTTGTTTACCTGAAGAATCATAAATGTAAAGGTGTGCTTAATGTCTGTTTCTAGAACATGTTTAGATAAAGCATTGGTACTGGATTGAATATATATTTGATAAAGATGTTCTCTTATCCTGTCCCTCAACCTTCTATCAGTTTTACCTACGTAGAAGGCAGGACAGCAGGTACACAATGCAAGATAAACTACATGTTCAGTATTGCAGTTAGCAACAACATCAAACAAGAAACATTGTGATGTAGCTGGGTGGACAAACATATTATTATTAAAGATGTAAGAACAAAAATTACAATTATTGCAGGGAAAGGTACCTTTACTCTGGGAATCATTACTGGGAGCTTCTATCATTCTTGGATAACATACATTTATATGCAAATTCTTCTCATTCTTAAATATAAATTGTGGATTTTCACCCACAATTTCTTTAATTAGTGGATCAACAGTTAATACCTTCCAATGTTTATAAATAATTTCTTTAACATCATTAAAATCATGTGTAAAGAATAGAGGAAATTTCTGTGCAACATTCACATTATTGGTTGCTCTTCCTCAGTTATAACAACTAGAGTACATATTTCTACCATAATCAGAAAAGTATGGACAGGCTCTATCACTCCTGTATTGCTCAATACTTTGATAACAGCCAGATATTTCATGTATGTTATATGATCTAGCTAGCAACCTCCGTTTAAGGTTTATTAAATCATTCTCATACCCATCTTGGGTTGGGTTGAGCCTAGAGACTCTCATGGCTCGTCCTTTGATGATATTATTAAAAACAAATTTCGGGTGCATGCTTCTTCTATGTAACAAAGTATTCGTATAACAGCTTAATGAGAAGAAGTTCTATATGCCTATTCTTTTGGGAGATGTTCAAAACCATGTAGCAAGGGCTTATAACATCCTAGAGGACCTAAAGAAAAGTGAAATTATCAGTGTAGAGATGTTCATTTTTTCTGGGTTGAGAATCCTTTAATACCTGTTATTCAAGGCCTACCTAAGGTACATAAGGACCCAGCCCACCCCCCAATGAGACCGATTGTGGCTGGTAGGGTTTGGGTCACTGAACCCATTTTGATTTATATTGAAAAAAACTTAAGACCTGTAGTTGATAAGAATTTTTTCATCCTTAAAGACACAAAACAGTTTTTACTAGATCTCCATATTAAAATGGATTCAATAGAAGACACTCTTCCTTATTTCTTAGTGACATTAGATGTCAAGTCACTGTTTACAGTCATTCCCAATCAAGAAGGCATAGAAAGTATTCATAAGTACCTTACACACTACACTGAATTTGCACCTACCAAAGTAGATTTGTTGTGTTTTTACTTGAAATAGTATTGGAAAATAATATTTTTGTATTTAATAATGATATGTTCATACAAAAAGATGGAGTAGCTGTGGGCACCTCCTGTGCCAATAGCTACGCCAACTTGGTGATGGCTATTTGGGAAAGGGAACATTTATTTTCCTTACACAGTTTTCAGAAATTTGTGATTTTCTACAAACATTTTGTAGATGATCTTTTTCTCTTATGGACATGTAGCAAAAGAGAATTGTATACTTTTCTTGACTAAATTAATTCACTTACAAATTATTTAAAATTTACTATAGATGAGTCTATTTATAGGATAACATTTTTGGATGTATATATAGAGAGACTGAGCAATGGTAAACTTAACACTGGTGTCTATAGGAAATCCTGTTATAGGAATACTTTGTTACATAGAAGCATGCACCTGAAATTTGTTTTTAATAATATCATCAAAGGACAAGCCATTTGAGCATCTAGGCTCAACCCAACCCAAGAGGGGTATGAGAATGAATTAATAAACCTTAAACGGAGGTTGCTAGCTAGATCATATAACATACATGAAATATCTGGCTATTATCGAAGTACTGAACAATACAGGAGTGATAGAGCCTGTCCATATATTTCTGATTATGGTAGAAATATGTACTCTAGTTGTTATAACTGAGGAAGAGCAACCAATAATGTTTATGTTGCACAGAAATTTCCTCTATTCTTTACACATGATTTTAATGATGTTAAAGAAATTATTTATAAACATTGGAAGGTATTAACTGTTGATCCACTAATTAAAGAAATTGTGGGTGAAAATCCACAATTTATATTTAAGAATAAGAAGAATTTGCATAGAAGTTTATGTTATCCAAGAATGATAGAAGCTCCCAGTAATGATTCCCACAGTAAAGGTACTTTTCCCAGCAATAATTGTAATTTTTGTTCTTACATCTTTAATAATAATATGTTTGTCCACCCAGTTACATCACAATGTTTCTTGTTTGATGTTGTTGCTAACTGCAATACTGAACATGTAGTTTATCTTGCATTGTGTACCTGTTGTCCTGCCTTCTATGTAGGTAAAACTGATAGAAGGTTGAGGGACAGGATAAGAGAACATCTTTATCAAATATGTATTCAATCCAGTACCAATGCTTTATCTAAACATGTTCTAGAAACAGACATTATGCACACCTTTAAATTTATGATTCTTCAGGCAAACAACCCTAGTTTTTTTTGGGGGGGAGATATTAGAAATTATACAGAAAGAATAGAGATAAAATGGATTATCAGATTTAAGGCACATGTCAGTCCAGGCACGAATGATAAAATTCCTTTAAAGCCTGTTTAAAAAAACAGGAGATTAATTGCTAAATAAATTTTATATAAGTGTCTGAATTTACCTATGACTAGTTTTTTAAGCATTTTTTAATCTATTTTTGGTAAGGTTTTAGTAATGTCCTATACACACATATATGTAAGTTTATTTGTTTTTATTAGGATGTTTGTTTTTTAATACTTGCTACAGTATCAAGCTGTTTTACAAGAGAAATGTCATACTTATATATGTTTTTCATACATTTATATCACCTGGTCTCTGACTTCAAATTGTTGGTGATGTCATTAATTTTAATTATTCAATTAATAAGTTGTTATATATAAGGCAGACATAGGCTTGACTAGTTGTTTGCTAATGGTCTGAGAAAGCCTTTTGGAGAAAGCGCTTACCTATCTTCTGTGCTTAATAAAACATTTTTGGTTTTATCAAGAACTAGTTATCTTGGACGTTTTATCATTCATCATTTTTTGCCATCTATATATCATTTGGTTGATGCTGGAAATTTTATTTTGTACTGGGTTGCTCCTAAGCATACTTGTTTATTTTTTCTACATATCTGTTCATGACTAGCTTGGGAGCATTTACCTCTTGTTGGTTTGCATTTCTTTTATCTGTTGTGCAGTATTCATATTTAATTTTTGATTTCATTACAGTTCCATGTCATTTGACACTTTGCTGCATTTTCCATTTGCATACTGCTAAGTGGTTCGTAAATACATTTTACTTCCGAAGGAAAAAAGTGAAAATTTTAATTTGAGCTGCCTTCTGTAGCACAAACACTCCTGACAATGTTGCACTTTTATCAACACTTTGAATAGTACTGAATGGAGACATTCCTCCTGTCACTTACCTATCTCTGTGGCACAAGATATAAGTGCAGTGAATTTAGGTAAAGAACACTGGTTATTAATGGTTTTAATCCAGATAAAAGATACTTTTATAAAGGGTGTCAGAATCCCATTTCTCACAACATGTTGATTAGGTATGTAAAACTAAAGGCAAATAAGAATGGTAAACATGTATATTGCAAGCAATGTATCAGTAATACTTGCACAGCTAAACTTTTCTATTTAGCATATATCATTAATGCTTCACATATAACCTCAATATAATTTCTTAAACATGACAATGATGATATTTAATTTAAAATATACTTGCATTTGTATGATGGGCACAGTAGCTTTGTTATAATCATCATAACACATCACATATACTAACCATGTGTTTAGGACAGTATTAACATACGCCAACATGTATTACCAAGGTCATGCAACTCCATACATTTGAAATATATTTACAAACAGAAATACCTTTTACATAGTAATACATTTTCAGAACTACTTAAAATCACACTTGTGCAGATCTTTCTGAAGTATATTTCCAATCAATTTGAAATTAGTGTAATTACTATGCTTACAATGAAGTTCTCCTGTTGCAATGAGAATTAATAAGCTAAGTCTCAATTTTTGTGTTCTTTATTCCATGGGTTTGATTCCCATATGGTAAAAGACAATTTCAACAGTGTCTAAGTCTCAACATCAAAATATGTCACAGTCCATCCTATTTATCCTTCCAAACACCAAGGTATGCAAGCCACCCCATTAAGCATTTTATTGTTGAACATTGCAACATGTGCCAAAAGCTTGAGCATCAAACATGGCAAATTTCACTGCCATATTTCACATCATTACTGCTACTTGATGTAAGTACCACCAATGTGGCTGTCGAGGAATCCATATGCTTTCAATTACACAAATGTTGTTGGCAAGGCTGTGTGCCCTTGTGTACAACCTGTTTCAAGTGACATCTGAATTGCATGCCAATTCAGACATATATTGTTAGCTTGAGTTCTGCAGACATGGCTGGTAATGGAGAGAATGTTGCTAAATTTAGATCACAAAGTTGGGGTGTTGAGGAGTCCAATATTTTATGGCTCTCCTCATGAAGTGCTACAGCTGTACACTGCTGCAAGAAGATTATACCAGGTCTCAGTATAAGGCTAAAGCTTGGAATAGCTTGGACCAAGGCTATCTCCCAGAAAAACTGGCATTCCATACACTGGGGAACAATGTTGTCACTACTATAGTGATCAGAACAAGCACAAGCAGGACCTCCTAAGCTGATGGGAGGATGAATTTAGGACTGCAAACACCCCTCAGTTGTATAACTATATTGACCCAAAATCTGTCTTTGATATGACATTCATTATCTAGACAGTAAATGCTTTTATTCGTTATGCTTTCACATATATATGTTTTCCTAATGTACAGCTGCAGATGAAATAGTAGCAGATTATGAGGTGAACCAGAAGAGACTACTAGCCTCAGACAGGCATTAGGTAAGGATGCCTCCAGTCCAAATGCAAACCAGATAAGTATTATAACTCCCTCACTTTCTAGCTCAGGTATACCTCAACCTTGATACCAAGCATGCATAACTTCTCCAATAGTTTTTGTTGCTTGCAAAGGCAATGAGAACACTAGATTATCTGTGTGTGGGTTCAATACCCAGAATCAGCAATTCAGTTTTATTATAGGATAGTATTTCTAAAATATTAATTGAAATAATGAATATCAGGAACAATTCAATTATGGTAAGTGCAATTATTACGTGTAAATGCATGTATCCTATATGGCATATGGGAAATAAAGGCTGCTATTTGTTATGTACTAGCAGTATGATTTTTTTATTTTATGGCACATTAATACCATCCCATCATATCTGGATGTGGCAAATGTGTACAGTAGTCAATCATATTTGTTTATGTATTAAAAATATAAAATAGTTCAACATACTATGGACTGAATTCTCTTTTTTTGTCTCCACCACCCACTTTCACTTTTTTTAAAGTTTTTTAACATTCTGCTGTTTGTGTACCTTGCTGCTTAAAACAAAATGACAGACAACACAGAGAGATAGGCAGCCAACAGCAGCTCAGCTTGCCATACTTCCACAGATGGCAGCAGAGGCACCCAACACTTTGGGTTCACAACCTGTCAGAATTGCCTCCATAACCCCTATATTACCTGCTGCACCTGCATAGGTAACGCTGCTTTGGCTGCTGGAGCAGTTGTACCCTCCGAGAGCAATACAAGTAGAGGTGATGATTTTGTCACCCTTGGGGAGCTGTCAAAGCTAGTGGAGGATATAATGGAGGGGGACCTCAGTGCCCAAAATGGCAGGGCTGAAAAGGTTCTGTGTTGGATTGCAGAAATGATACATATGGCACTTACAAAGGCAATTGACACAGGAGATAGTGATGGCAGTTCTGAGGGTGAGGACTAAATTCTCTCTGTTCTCAAGCTGAACATGTGTGCAACTCCATTGTCCACTACTGATCCCTAATCATGGTATCCACCAACTTTTTATGTCCATCACCATCTCTGTCTATCTTGTATGTTCTGGATGTTTGCACCTCTTTCTTAACCTATTCTCCCAACCTGACCCTAACATTCCAAAGCTCCTTCCCAACATTTCTCTCTCTATAGAAAAATAGAGAAATTGGGCATCTGTCCCACATACATAGCTGTCCACTTCACCTATGTGTCTTATTGACAACTTGATTTAGTCAGATTGGTTATACAGCATTATTCTGTTGTTGTCACTAATCTTTGGTGTGGTGACCCTCATATGGCATGAAATTCTTTGTACTATTCTACATTTATGTCCCGAAGAAGATGATAGCTATGGTGCTCTTCCACAACCCTCCTTCAAATTCCTGTATTCGTTTACATGTCCTACTGTCTGATTTCCCCCTCACATTTTCATCACTGTCCTATCAACCCTTTTCTCACATGTTTAATCTAGTTTAGATGTGTGCCTGAATAGCTCTAAGCTAATCGAACCAGCAGGTCAATCTCTGAGCTTAACATAGATCACAAGAGAATCTTATTTTTATTTTTTCAAAATGCTGCAAAAGATTCTCCTGTACAATGAAAAAATCGACACGGTGGCTCTTGGTTCTTCTTCTTCAAATGAAATTCTCATTTATTGTGTGATCTTTTCAGAAGTTAGGTGTTTAATCTAGTCAAAAAATAGAATCACACACAACACACGTCTAGAAATGACCCATGGAAAAGCCTTCACTTTTTATACTCAACATTTGTGCAGAAGTTGGCATAGCACACCAATGCTCAGTGATGGCGACTGCTGCATAATTTTCTGTGACATTGGCTGAAGATTTTAATTTCAGCTGCAGTAATCCAGTTACTTTTCTGCAAATGTGGTTAAATCTGCTGCTCTACGGGAATATAGAGTAGAGTCAGACTAAAGGCAGTATTGTGAAGCAGATACTGTAATAGTTCTTAGGCTGCTGGATGTAATGAACTAGAAGTTCCTAAGTGGAGTGTTGAGATAATTTTCCTGATTATAGACTGATATTTTTATATAGTGTTATTTGTTTGATTATAACTGTAGGTCAAATTATTATTTCATGACATTTCATATTCGTATATTATAGTTGTTTGCAAACATCTGTATTTCTCTCCACTTATATTTCATTAACATGCCATTTGAATGGTGTAGCAAGACAGCATTTACAAAAACATTGCAGACCCAACAGGGATATTTAATAAACCTCCCTTATCCTGCTTATGTCTTAATGTTGGTTGCATTCTCATACCCCTTCTTTCTCCCTATGGCAAGCACTTTATTGTACAGATCATGACACCTTAACAATGAGGTAATAAGTAAGAATAACACACCATACAGATGGTCCTACATGTCCCACAAAAAATATTGTTGTTATTCCTCCCTCCGTCTGTCTCTATTTCTCTCTCTCTCTGTCTCTCTCTCTCTCTCTGTTCACCCCTTCTGTTTTGTAAGTTGTCACTATCTTTCAACTGTGTAATTTAAATGGTGCAAAGTAGTAATTGCTTTGTGGTGTTATGAGATGGCTGGCAAAGTTCACCAATGATTGCAAGTTGGGAGCTATTATTAACTCCACAAGTGATGTTGACACCCTACAGAAAGGCCTCACTGAGACCAACGACTGGTGTCAGAACCATGGCTTTAAGCTCAATGCCAAAAAATGTGCAATCATCCCCATTGGGAAAAACCCGGTTCCCATGAATTACCACATTGATGGCAGTCCACTGAACACAGAAGGCATTATAAGAGATCTGGGAACACAGGTTGACAGCAACCTCTCTTTTGACCACCGCATTGCCACTGTGGTCAGAAAGTCCTTCTATGTGGCACATCTCATTACTAAGGGTTTTGCATCCAGGAAGAAAAAGGTCATTGTCTCCCTCTACACTTCCTTCATTAGGCCAATCATTGAGTACTATGCCCCATTTGGCATGTACCTCACTAAACACCTACAACAACTGGAGAGGCCGCAAAAGTACCCCACAAAGAGGATCCTAGGCCTTAAACATTTGTCCTATATGGACAGACTAAAAAAACTCCAACTATTCTCTGTCTCATATCGCCTACTTAGAGGCGATCTCTTCTTGACTTACAAAGCCATGTCTGACCCAGCTCTGTTTGAAATGCTACATCTGAAGAAATCCCAATCTCTCCACACCACATGCTCCAAAGACCTCAACCTCATTACCGCAATCAACAGAACATGCTGGAGGGACAGGTTCATAAACGAGAGACTGCCCATGCTATGGAATAGACTTCCCATACATATCAAGCAGAGCACCTCACTGACCCTCTTCAAAATAAATCTTGATGAGTGGATGGGAAATAGAAAATTCACCCCAGTGATCACTCCAGAGGCACTGGGAACTAAGGTCAGGTGGCACAATGCCAGGGTAGTCCTATGGGCTAGGCTTTTAAAGACTCCAGGGCCATTAGCGTAGTACACACCCATGAACCTATGAACCTACATATAGATACATTTTGACTACTTTTGAGGGTTCTAATCCAGACATTAGTTACGTGTTACTGACTGTTTTTTGTACACTTATTCATATGTAGCTGTTGGCTACATATTGTTGAGCCACCATTTTCCTTTTTTCTTTAATAATGTACTATGTCCCTGCCCCCCTCTCCTCCTTGTCTATGTATCTTCTCCCTTCTATGTCATTAGTCTTCCCCCTCTGCATTTGTACAATGTCTGGAATTGAGCACAACCTGCAACTTTGGTGAAATAGAAGTGCACAGCTTATGGCAACATTTTGTGAGTTTTAGCTTTCAGCCTCATTACTTTGGTGCCCTTTGTGCTGCTCTGCTTAGCTATGAATAGTCCATTTTAGCTACTTTTCAACTAGCTGAAGAACTGAATGTACAGAGTATAGTTGTCATGAGAGTAATGGAGAGTAATTCAAACATTCTTATTTTCTGCAATCTGCTGTCACATGGGACATTTGTGAAGTATGAATTCCTACATGATGTTTTTAGATAATACTTGTGTATTATTTTTTTTCTTGGAATGCTCTCAAGATTCAAATCCAGATGAATCCAAAAATGTTTCTGAATGTTTTGTATGACTCCTCCTGTGGGCTACATCTTCCTTAACACCCCATTATCCTGCTGCTTTATTAATGTGCATAATCCCTAATGTGAAATCTGTATTGCACAGATCTTGCCTGAATAATTATGCAAATAAAGCAAACAGTAACATCACAGAAATATGTGCAAAAACGAAACATGCACTAATGTGTTGCTATGTCTGTATTGTGTGTTCCTGTCCCCAACTGTGCACCTATTCCCTTTACTTCTGTGTCATGCAGCAAACCTGTCTGATTCCAAAATGCTTCCAGAGGCAATGTTTCCACCAGCAATAATACCTTTTGTTCCTCATGTGTTTCATAATGCACATATAACATTCATATAAGGATTGATTAAATGCAACTGTCTTGACAAATGTGTAAATTATTACTCATGAAACATCACCATAACTCATATCTGTTCTGTATTCTAACAGGTTCACATATGATTGTATGTGTATAATGCTTCCTTGTGTGAAAGTCAGCAAAGAGCACCATAAGAGTACTGTTAATTCATATTCTAGGTTTAACACCTCAGGATATGATTACATATATGAGCTAATACTTTGCCAAAAGCAGAACAAATGAGCTTGGCAGTGCTGTTCTTCAAGCAGAGAATACAAAAATGTACAAAACATGATTGTTTAGGTTGGGCAATCTTTGTATGTCTATATTGAATTTTGACAACAATTTATCTTGATTTTAGAGTGATGCTGACTCTGTTAATTCAGTCTGTTAATGTATGTCTGCTCTCCAATGGTTACACTTGCAACTGTGTTATAGTGTTGGTTACCCTATGCACACATAATCCATCATTGTTACTTTGCTATGCACTGTCCTATATGGGAAGAGTGTGTTTATCCTGTCAATGCACATTGTGCAAGCATGAGGCAAGACAAATGTGCAATCATCCTGGAATGAAGTGACAGGAATGTTTAATTGATAATCCACTCATTTAGAACTGTGATTTTCTTTGTCATCCCATACTGTGAAATGGATACATGCTCCTCTCAGTAACACAATATATGTAAAGGACAGTATCTGCACCTTAGTAGAGAAGTATGTCATTCTATGGGAAAATCACAGTGCTGTTAGATTGTCCTGTGCACACATATGCATTTGTCCCAAAACCTGTGATGCACAGTACTATCTGTCCCAAACGGTGGATTTTTACCAATTATAACTGTGCTTTTTCCATCACTAAAGTCAGACTTCTCCTGTGGTACTTGCAAACAATACTGTATTTTCTAGATTATGTAACTACATAGGATGAGGTTTGATGCTCAGTGTGGGAAACTTGTATGTATGGGGGGTATGGTAACAGGTAAGTATCACTCAGTGCTGTGTCCACTTCCCTTGAGAAGAATACATTTAACTTTGCACACAGATCCCTTATCCCATTTTTAACAGAAATATCTTCTCTGCAACACAGTGATGAGGTTGTCCTGTCAAAAGTGCACTCCCTCCCCTTAAATGTCAGACTTCTTTTGTGACACTTGTGAATAATAGTCTGTTCTCTAGAACGAGATCAGTAGGAAGTTCAGTGCTTACCATGGGAAACTTGTGTGTGTGTATATAGGGGATTTAGTGACAGGTAAGTAACACTCGGTGCTGTGTCCTCTTTTACTATGGAGAATACATTTAACATTGCACACAGCCTTATCACAGTTTTAACAAAACATCCTATTTGCAAATCAATATTGAGGACATCCTTTCAAAAGTGCACTGTCTTCCCTTAAGAGTCGGATTTCTCCTGTGGTGCTTATAAATAATACTGTATTCTTTACATTGTTTAACAAAATAGGTAAGAGGTTTGATGCTCAATGTGGAAAACTTTTGTGTGTGTGGATGGGGAGGTGGGGTGTGTAGTGACAGATAACTAATGCTTATTGCTGTGTCCACTTCCCCTGAGGAGAATATGTTTAACTTGTGCATAGCCTCCCTTATACCACATTTAACACAAACATACTCTCTGCAACACAATGATGAGGTCATCCTATCAAAAGTGCACTCTCTTCCCTTATGTATCAGACTTTTCTTTGGTGCTTGTGAACATTATTGTGCTCTTTTGATCATGTAACAAGATATGTAGGAGGTTCAACACTCAGCAAATGAAACATGTGCCCATGTGTTGGAGGTATAGTGACAGGTAAGTAATGCTTGATGCTGTGTCCACTTCACCTTAGGTGAATGCATTTAACTTGTGCGCAGCTCCCTTGCCCCACGTTTAACAGAAACGTCCTCTCTGCAACACGCTGATGAGGTCATCTTGTCAAAAGTACACTCTCTCCCCTTAAGAGAAAGACTTCTCTTGTGGGACTTATAAATAATACTGTACTCTTTAGATTGTATAACTACATAGGTATGAGGTTCAATGCTCAATGTGGGAAACATGGGTGTGTGTGTGGTGGGAGGATGTATAAATTCAGGTAAGCATGTCCTCCAACACAGATTTATTCATTCAAATTTCACTCTGGAAAAATGTTTTAAAATGCCTGATGACTTCACTATCCCCTTATCCCACCTTTCACTACATCTTCTCTGCAACAAACTGATGAGGTCATTCTTTATAAAGTACAGTCTCACACTATGGAAGTCAGACTTCTCCTGTAGCTCTTGCAGTTCATACAGTGATCCCTAGAATGTGCAGTTAGTTAGGCAGGTGGTTTTCATACTGCACTGACCACTATGTCTGGGTAGAGCTCATAATAAATTGGAATGCTTTCACTCACACTTGCAATGTGTAGCATTCCATTCAAGTGACATGTTTTACCTAGGACCATAATATAGCATTAATGTATTGAGTTTTAACCATAGCAGTGTTTCTACAATGAACTGGTGATGTCATCCCTTCAAAGATGATGTATGTTTTACTGTGGGCAGACTTCAGCTGTGGCCCATGCATTGCATGCAATGACTTGTAGATTGTGTAGGATGTCTGAATTTCACAGTGGTGAACTTGTCTATATTGGGCTGTAGAGTCAGGTAGGTATAACTTCCACAACAGCTCAAATCAATCCACTTCCATATGGGGAAACCTTTAAATAGGTAGAAGAGTCCCCATCCCCTTATCCCACTTTTCATAACAACATTTTCTCTTCAACATACTGTTGAGGTCATTCTTTCTAAAGTGTACTCTCACATTTTAAAAGTCAAACTTCTCCTGTGAGATTTGCATTTCTTAAACTGTTCTCTTGAATGTGCAACTAGATAGGCAGATGTTTCAAATATAGCAGTAATTACCTTCTAAGAGTGTGCATGATTGCAAATTGAACCAGGATTGGTTTACATACATTTTCAGTGGCAACACTTACAGTCGACAGCCCCAGATGAATGTAAAAGTCAATGTTCTTCATATTGATTATGATGCAGTCTCCTTAGCTATATGGGTTATATCCTGCCAAGGATATAACAGACAGACAGCTTCCAAAGCTTCAGGGCATCTTCCATACACTCCAACTGTCAAGCAGCTCAAACTGAGCTGACTAAAAGGCAAGTTTGGCATGAAGTTCTTCAGACCCTTACTGCTGCCAAACAGTACTCTCCTCAGCTTTTGAAGATTGACAGTCAGCTTGTTCTTTCCTTAGCTGGGCAGATTAGTACCCTTTGGGGAAAAAATCCCATTTTCTTATTTTTTATAGGTTCATAGGTTCATTTGTAGGTACCAGTGGTAGGTACTAGGCTATCAGCCCAAGGGCTTAAGTAAGCCTAGCCAACAAGGTTGCCTGACTTATGCCACCCAAGAAAGTTAATTTCCTGTGCCCCTGTCGAGCAGAGCCACAGATGTGATCCCCGGGGTGAATTTCCTATCTTCCATCCACTCATCAAGATTTTTCTTGAAGAGTGCTAATGAGGAACTTTGCTTGACATAGATGGGTAGCTTGTTCCAGAGTATAGAAAGTCTCTGGGATAGGAATCTATACCTCCAGCATGTCCTGATTATTGTGGTGACAAGGTTTAGGTCCCTAGAGCATGTAGCTCAGAGGGACTGGGATTTCTCTAGGTGTAGCATGTCCAACAGCTCTGGGTTTAACATAGCTTTATATGTTAGGCAGAGATCTCCTCGGAGTAGGCGATATGCTACAGAGTAAAGCTGGAGTTTTTTGAGACAGTCAATGTAGGGCATCTGTTTGAGGCCAGTAATCCTTTTTGTGAGGTACTTCTGTGGCCTTTCCAGCTGCTGCAGATGTCTTGTGAGGTACATTCCAAAAGGGGCATTGTACTCTATAATGGGTCTAATGAGTGCGTGGTAGTTCATGGGTACAGAGTTTTTACGAAAGGGGATGACAATGCACTTTTTGGCATTGAGCTTTAGGCCATTCCTCTGACACCAGGCATCAGTCTCAGTAAGACCCTTCTGTAGGATGTCCACATCATTTGGGGACATGACTATGGCTCCTAGTTTGCAGTCATCTGTGAACTTCATTAGCCAGAGGCCTTCTGTGTTAGCCTGTACTTCAGAGAAGTAGATACCAAACAGGAGAGGTCCCAGGACTGAACCCTGTGGTACTCCACTTGTCACTGGTTTGAAGTCAGATTTGGAGTCTGCAACTTTTACAGTGTGGATTCGGTCAGTGAGCCAGTTGGCAACCAATCTTGTGATGTAGGGATTTATACCTAGTTTAGTGAGTTTAGCTATAATTCCAGAATGAGGGATAGTGTTGAAAGCCTTGGTGAGGTCAAGATAGGCTGTGTGAACCACCTTACCCTCATCCACGGCTTTGGTGACTGCCTCAAAGAAGTTGATCAGGTTCAGGAGGCATGATCTGCCTTTCACAAACCCGAACTGGGTGGGATCCAGAGTTTGGAGGTTACCAATATCTTTGTTTATGAGTTCCATGATGATACGTTCCATGGCCTTGCAGATCTGGCTTGTCAGGCTAATAGGTCAATAGTTCCCTGGATCAGTGGTGGCTCCCCCTTTGTGGAGTGGGATAACTATTGCTGTGTGCCATTCAGTGGGCACAAAGCCTGATGCGAGGCTATTATTGAACATGGTGCTTAAGTGGGGAGCCAGTTCGTTCTGACGTTCTTGTAAAATGCAGCCTGGGATGTTGTCCAGTCCCATGGATGCTGTGTTTTTGGCTTTAGAGAGTGCAGCTTTTACCTGTGTAGTTGTGATTACAGGGACTCTGCATTCTTCCTGTATAGATATGGGCTCTTTAGGGGGTGAGAGGGGGGCACTGAACCTATCTGCCAGGATGCTGGCAATATCAGTTAGTTCTGTAATTTTCATGCCTTTGTACTGGAACTCAGAGCAGATCTGGGTGTTGCCATCTAGATTCTTGACATAGCTATAGAATGCTTTGTGGTTGTCCTTGGATTAAGTGGCAATTTTGTTTTCTTAGCTAGCTTTGGAGGATCTTATAAGGGATCTCAGCTTCTTACTGAGGCTGACCAGGGAGCTCCTCCACTCATGGGATTTTACTGTCTTTCACAACAGTTTCTTCATTCTGTTGTACAGTTTGTTTATGGCAGGGACCACCAGATTGGCTTCCTTTTTTTGGAGGATAGCATCTTGGTTCTGTTTGGGATAGCACGATCCATGCACTCGTGTAAGTGCTTATAGAGTGCATTTGTGTAGGATTCAGCAGTTGTAACTGTATTGCCCATCTGCATGGGTGTCATGAAGTTCACCACTTCTGTCTTAAGAAGCATGAAGTTGGCTTTGGAGAAATTTTTTACTGTGGTTTCCTTAATGGGGGGTGGGGGCGGGATGTGGATATCAAGGGTGATAAGCTTAAGGTCAGATCGGACCAACGAGGAGTTGACTTCAGGTGTGGAACACTGGTCACTCATGTTGGTCATGACTAGGTCTAGGATATTGTTGCCCCTGGTGAGGGTGTGGATAAGTTGATCTAGGGCATTGGAGTTTATGAATTCCAGAAAGCGTTGAGCTAAGGAGTTGGTACACGATTAGTTTTCCCATGTAATGGTGGGGTAGTTGAAGTCACCCATTATTAGGGTGTTTGTTTGAACCCTAATATTTTCCAGTACATCAAGAAAAGAGAAGCGGGAATCCTGGGGCATGGTGGGGGATCTGTAGCAAGCTACAATTTGATTTCAGTTTTGCCCAGAGTTAGTTGCACTTGGATAACCTCAGATGCATTATGCTGAGCAACTAGCCTGGAGGTGTGGATATCCTTAATGAATATGGACACACCTCCGTCGTTGGTGTTTTGGTCCAGGTTACAAGGCCAAAAAGTGTGGTATGAATTATAGCCTGGTAGTGCAGGGGTGCTCTCTGGAGCCTTGAACCAGGTCTCAGTCACTGCACAGATATCGATGTTCTCCATTTTAAGGAGTGCCTCGAGTGAGTGCTAGATGTTTAGCATTGAGTAGCATTACCCTCAGTTTTTGCTTGCCTGTTCCTGTTATGGTGGTGAATTTGTTATTTGAATCCTGCCTAAAAAAGGCACTATAGGGACAGCAAGAGCCTTAGCCAGTATCCGGAATCCCAGGGGCGACAGTTGCAGGCCATCTGTGGCAAAGCATCGTGGTCTGTCGACCATGTCATCCCAAGCAGACAGATACTGGATCCCCTTAGAATGACACCAAAAGCTTAGCCAATTGTTGAAGTCAGTCATTTTGTCCTGGATCCTGGCACCCGACAGGCAGCTGACAGTAACCTTCTCCTTGTTTAGCCTGGTGAGTGGGACATCAGTGTACCTGACTATAGATTCACCTATGACTATTGTGTTGGGTACATTGTTTTGCCTTATTGGCTGTGGTTGAGTGGCACACTGAGTCTGTGGGCTATGTGTCATTTGGGTTGTGTTGGGGGATGGAGGTTGCTTGTGTTTCTGCTTTGGAGGTCCCTGTTGCTTAGACAGATTATTACTGAGAGCCTTTGCGAATGTTTTTGTGTTACTATGTGTGGATTTTGGTGGTGCAGATTTAGTGAGACTATGTGATGAGTGTGGTGTGGTGCAAATGTTTACCTTCTCCTCATGACTGTCAAGTTCAGTCTTGGTTGGAGAGAGCTTTACCTCCAGTTTGGCTAGATAAGTGCATCTCTCACAGGTTGTAGTGTTGGGTGGTAGGAGGAGAGGGTTGTCTGTGTACATGAGGCAATTTCTACATTGCCTCAAGATGCCCAGATTCATCAGATAGACAGGAGAGAACACTGGGAGCTGACCCTTGGACATGCCTGAATAAAAAAACTATTTTCCTCTAGATAAGTGAGGAAAGTGAGTACAAGAGCTGTTTTTCTCTAAGCAAGTGAGAAAAGTAAGTACCAAAATTGTTTTCCTCTAGGTAATGAGGAAGACTGAGTACTATAGTAATTAGTAGCTTATTTAGTGCTTACAAGTTCTGAACAAATGCTGAGCATGAATAAGCAAATTTAAGTGCTAAAACTAAGAATCTGTATCTGCACTAGACGAATTACAGGACAGAAACAACTGCAAATGCAGGCTTTCAAATCAGAAAGTTGAGTGAGATGGAAGATTGCCCAAATGGACAATAACTACAATTTCTGGGCCAGAACCACTCCATATGTGGTAAACAGGTTACCTAGCGATACCACTCCCACTGATAAGCTAGAAGGCTTCCCTCCAACACAGAAAGGCTTTAGGGGCTCAGAAGCTTACATACAGTCCTGGATACAGCAAATCTGTATCTGGAACACTAGTTACAGGAAAGGTAGAAAACAGGCTTACAGTTTTTTTTTTTTGGCAAAAACAGTAGCAAAAACAATTCACATGCAGTGCAAGCTAACACACTTGAGTATGCAGCAATATTAGACCAAACACAGTTTAAAAAATGCAATTAAATTAAAAGGACTAAAAGCAAGTACAGAAAGAGTTTATTAAGTAGAATGTGGTAAAGAGATGGGACTGGGGGAGTGTCCCAGAGCAAATCTACAGTGGGGCGGGCAACTGCAAAAGCCACCAAATTTAAACTACGAACCAAAAATAGGAAGGGTGGGTGGGACAAAACAGTTTCAACAGAGATCTAAGCAACAACTAACAGTACAAACTTTAAAACCAAAAAAAATATTCTCAGCTCTGTATATTTGCCGATCAGTCTGTCAGAACAATGAGACAACAGTTTCAACAGAGATCTAAGCAACAATTAACACACTCTATAACCAAAAAAAATATATACTCAGTTCTGTATATTTGCAGATAATCTGTATACTGTTTCACCCTTTCCTCTAATATCTAGGGTACTTCTGAAGATTCAGAAGCAATCCACGAAGATCTTTGTGGTGACTCCCTTCTGGCCCAGGTAACCATGGTTCTCCCTTCTTTTCAAAATGGCCAGGGGCAATTACTATAAGCTTCCTCACAGAATGGATCTATTCACACAAGAACAGGGGTGTTTGATACAGCCCAACATCAATCATCTTAAATTGACTGCTTAGATGATAGGGTCATAATACATTTTAGGCATCTGTTTTCTGAGGATGTGCAGCAGGTAGTAATGCAGGCAAGAAAGCCTGCTACTAGAAAATCATAAATTAGCAAGTGGGAAAGGTTTTCTAATTTGTGCCAACAATAGAACCAGTACCCATTTAGGGCTAGTTGTTCTCTGGTTTTACAATATTTGTGTGAGTCACTATCCTGTGGCCTTTCTTATTCCTTTTTCAAGGTTCATTTATCAGACATTTCAACATGTCTGCCCACGGATCCTCCTGTTTCAAGGCAGCCATATGTCAAAATGTTCTTTAAAAAGGTTTTGCATAAGAGACTTCCAAGTAAACTGGTGGCCCCTCCTTGGGATCTTAAGTTTGTGTTAGAGAAACTAACACTTGCTCCATTTGAACCAGCTAATCTGGCTGACTTGATATTCTTAACATGGAAACCAGTTTTATTGATTGCTCTGACTGATGCAAGAAGGGTATCTGAGTTGCAAGCTCTTATTGTGAGTCAACCCTACTTCATTTCAACAAGGACAGGGTTTATTTTAGAACTAATCCTTTTATGCCTAAAGTGGTATCTGAGTTTACTTTAAACAAACTATCTTTGTCCCCATTTTCTTTCCTGAACCTAAAAATGAGGGAGAAGGGATACTCCTTACCCTGGATGCCTACAATGACTCTGATTGCATCTTGACAGAAATAAATCTTTCAGATCATTGAATCAATTGTTTATTTCTTGTGAAGGTAAAAAGAAGGGACAACCAGTGTCAAAACAGACTATTTTCAAATGGTTGTTTAACTCACCATGATAAATATATTCCAGGCAGGGTCAAGGCCCAGTCTCCAAGGACCTTGACTTCTTCTGTGGCTTTCTGGAAAGGGTTGAATTCCAGAAGTATTCTAGAAGCTGGTACTTGGTCCTCTGTACATACTTTTATAATGCACTGTAAGCTGTATTCCTCCTCTAGGTCTAGATCTTGCTTTGCTAGGACCATTCTCCATAGGCTCCTGGGCTCTTCCCTTCTACCTGATAAATACATTAGCTGTGGTAATCTACCCGTATTTATTTATTTATTTATTTATTTGCATTTGTTTACTGGGATGGTCCAGCTGGGCCAGAAGTGCCCATTTTCAGTGGAGTTCTGGGGAGAAAAGCTCCACATATAAAGACATTTCACATACAATACAGAATTTACATTGATAAAGACATCTAGTAAATATTATTGGCAGCTTATACAATTGGTGAAAAAAAAACAGTACATAAGCAATCATTTTCAAATCAAAGATATTATACAAGCAATACAGAATATATACATGAGAACATTCCAAATGAGTAGCAGCAAAATTTGTATATAGGACGCTTCATGCAGTGGCTGCAAAGCAGATATAGGAATTAGTTACAGACTAGGTATTTAAACTTTTCATATGTTTAGGAGGTGTAATAGTTGAATGATAGGCTATATGAGTCCTGTTGTAGGAATCAGTAAAATCAGTGGATATTGTTGCAGATATAAGTGGTGGTATGATATTAAGGTAGGCTGCGAGAGTACTTGAATGTCTCGCCGTCTTGCCTGGTTCAGTGTGATAGGCCTATAAGGGATAGGAAGAGAAGGAAGTAGACAGGAAGGATCAATGGTAGGACAATGAGGGTTAGTAGAAGAGGGAAGTGGACAGGATGGAGAGGCTGAGTAAGTAATAAGACAGGTGGATGTGAAAGGAGGATGCCAGAGTAGTAAAGTGGGGGTGAGAATAGTTGTGATGGTTGAAGTTAGGCTATATGAAATGTGGTGTTAGCACATGTGCACAGCCAAGATGAGGAGATGTGTTGTTTCAGAGATGTCTTGAAGAGGGTTACTGAGGAGCTGGATCTAAGTGTTGGGGGAGGGATTTCCAATGTTTTGCAATGGTAAAGGAGTAAAGCATCTGGCCAGCTGAAAATTTGGGTTTTTCTACATTTACGAGCAGTTGGTTGTTGGATCAGAGTGGTCTGTTAGGATGGTATAAAGTAAGTATAGAAGATAGACAAGGCACATGGATAGATTATGAATGAGTTTGTGAGCTGTAGTTAGTTGGATAAAGGTGAGATAGTTCGGGAGTTCAAGCCATTTTAGGTTGCATAATGATAAGCAGTGGGGGGATGAGTAGGAGGCATTAGTTACAAACTTAGCAATTTTGTTGTAGCATGAGTCTAGTTTGGACTTTAGAGAGGAATGAATGTTGGTGAGGAGGGGGCACTGTATAAAAGAAAGGGTAATAGAAAAGAGGAGGCAAGGCAAAGTCAGGCTGATGCACTGAGTAGATGTTTGTGTTGGTAGGGAGTGCCAAGCTTTTGATGTGTCTTTTTAACATTGGACTGGATGTGCAGGTCAAATGTGAGGTTTCCATCTATGATGACACCAAGGAGTTTTGTGCTAGGTACAATGTCAATGGTGGTACCATTTAGTGATTGAATGATGAAGTATATATAGCTAAGGCTACTGCAGCAGTGATCAGTATGAAGAACATTGTACGAATGTGTAAGCTGAACTTACCTTAACAGTAGCTGCTCCCTCCCTCCATTCCCCTTGTTTTTGGGTATGTTTTTTATGCCAGAATGTGGACATTTATTTTTTGTTATGCCAAGATTTTTCCTTTCAGTACTCAACCTCCCACTCTCTGCTGGCAGGAAAACTCAGAAGGGGTTCGCAACCAAGTTTGTCTTTTAGTCAGCTCAGCTTGAGATGCTTGACAATTTGTGTGTGTGAAAGGTGGCCTGAAGCTTTAGAAGCTGGCTGGCTGTTATATCCTTGGCAAGATATAACACATTAAGCTAAGACTACTGCAGTAGTGATCATTTGAAAACCTACTGTTATGATAAGTTCAACTAATACAACTGCACTTTTTAAGGCACACATCTCCTTGGCAGTACACTGCTGATGTCATCCCTTCATAGATGCTGTATGCCTCACTTATACTCAGAATTTTCCTGTGGCTCTGGCTGCTGGTATTGTGAAATATAGATTGTGTAACTGGATGGATTGGTAGTTCAAATCCATCCTTGTTTATATAGGGTAACTGTAATTACTGTTATATACAGTTGACTACCTCACAACCACTGTTATGTACACTTCCACTTCTGAGATGGATTTTCAGTGGTACAGTGCTACACTAGCAAATTCTAGCATTCCCAGTGAAAATACATTTTTGGTAACACAATGATTACATAATACTTACCTAACTGCAGTACCTCCCAGTTGTAGTGCAACTTCTCCTGTGGTGTGACTCTGATACTGTGCTTTGCAGATTGTGTATCTACATAGGTGGGAGGTTTGAGTCCAGCTGTGAGTGTGTCTTTCACTCACATAGATGCAGACTACTCTTCAAATACATATCTGATGTGTAGCTGTACAGTGTTATTCTGCCCTTCAACCACTTTTTAGCATAAACATCCAGCTATTTAACAATGTTGATGCCATTCAACTGTGCAATGTCCCAGTTATACTGCAACATATCATGTGGTGCTTGTGATTTAGGCACTAGTCAATAGCTTATGATCTTAGGTAGTTAGTTCATAGCCATTTCTACTCAGACTATATTGTGTAGGCCTTATTGTGACTGTAGATGGCACTAACACTGTTGTCAAATACATCTGCTGTGTACACATTTAGATGTTGATTCCTCTTTGAACAAGCTATGATAATTTCTCACATAGCAAAGCTTTTATTCAGAGTAATGATGACATGGAATTACATCTTCCTTGCATAACATCTATAGTAAGTGTTCCCCTTCTGGCAAGATCAAAATGAGAAAAGAATCTGTGTTGTGGCCTTACTACAGCAGTTACGGCACATATCCCTTGCAGCAATATCATGATTTAATACCATGAAATACTAACATATCCCACAATTGTAGGTGACACTTCTGCTGTGGCACATTCATTCTCTACATAATCATATATTTTCTGTAGGCAAATGGTTAGGTGTTCAAAATCCTCAATGAGTGCCTGTTAGCTGTTAGCATTGTGTGGCCTTATACTGTAATGCATGAATAGCATTCACCACAGTTATAATGTGTCCATTTAGAGTGAGAAAGGCCTTGACCCGTCCTTTTTATCTCAAAGAGATTGTTTGCAAAACAATCATATGATGCAGTGACTTAGCGTAGGTGGGGTGACAAACCTTTGTTAAGACTTCCAGTGTAGTGCTTGTGTTCCATAATCAGTAGACTTCTATAGCTTGCTGTTCATTTCCAGAGAAGGGCAACATTATATGAATGCACTGATGTTACACAAAAGCAGTGTATCTAGTTATTCATATCCATGTTTATAGGTGATAAACCTCTTTCCTATGGGTGCCAGTAACAATTATTTGCAAAAATATGTCCCTTTCTGATGTGTATGACATAACAGGTGTAAGGTTCATTTCTTTTTGTATACACATGCAGAAGTGGTGTTGGACATCATACATAAATTCTCAGTATATACATCTCATATGCAATAACTGCAGTGTACGCATATACCCCATAAGGTATCTACTGTCCTTGCTAAGTGATATCTCAGCTCATCATTTTATTAACATGTATATCACATTAACTCCATTTTGTTAAATTGTAGCTTTATGTTCCTCTCACATCCTTTGTTAGCATGTCAGTTTTTATTTATGTGTATAAAACTGGTATTGTCATTGACATTTTTATTATCATTAGGTGAATATAGCAGAATTTATGCTAGAAATATTCTTTTGACACTTCAGCACATTTATGTGTGGTACACATTTCCCCTCCCCTCTTAATTACTTCTGGAGTGCAATCAATGTTATTTGTATACGTTTTCCCCATCTCACCTTCCCTCATTAAAATGCTTTCACTGTACATGCCCTTAGTATTTCTAGGCTACGGCATGTGCTCACATATTAGGTTTGCCTACAAGGAAGCAGATTTATTTACATTCTGTGCTTTTGCTTGCAAACACCTTATATGGCTGTAAAGACTATTGCTGGCCATGAAAAGGTGCTTCCACATGTGTAGGAGAAATGAACAGTATGCATATCCAATTAGTGCTGTTCCTTGTCACTCTGATCTGCTTAAATCATGTTGGCTTTGCACGAGGCCAAAATGGTTGTTAATGACACCCAGCCATCAAAAATAAAAATAAATAAATGAATACATGTATACATACATGCATACATACATACATAAACATGTTTAATATTTCTTTCGTATAAACATAACAGGGTTGTAGTCTAATTTACCAGCTGTACTACTGTATCAATCTGGTAGTGAATAAACACATTAACATACAATCATTCTTAAGTTCAAGGTCACCTTTACATTCTGAAATGGCCCATACAAAGACTACTCTTAGGGTTTGTTCTTGGTCATTAGCACTTCATCAGCATAAAACACCCTTCTAAATCTGTCTATGGTGATATCCTTAATTATCACAGTCCCATATTTCTGGTCTCAGATGATCTTGACCTTTTCCTGAATTACGATAATTTGACCAACATGAAGTGCAATATTAAATTGTTGGTCTCTGTGTAACAGCATGTCAGCTGTCTCTTAAATGTTTAACTTTGAACTTAGGTTTTACATTTGATTAACCTCTATTGTTTAAGTAAATCCAAAATCAATCAAATGTAAAATCATTTGATTGCCTCATAAGCTTCATGGTAGTCCTGAAATACCAACTAATCTGAAATTCATGATTGCTCTTTTGTTTAATTTAATAAAGCCTGTTTCACTGACAGGCAACTGCAAAATATATTAATTACAGAAAATGTGTTTCCACAAGTTATTTAGTCGACCCATCAACTAATGTTACAGCATATAGGATTTATAGCTTGCATGGATCCATTTATTATACAGTATGATTATTACCTAAAAGAAAGAAAAAGCAAAAATGCTTTATTGAGAAAGATACAAATAGCTGTTTCCCATTTGGATAAATATTAATGAGAACACTAAGAAATTTGCTGTTAAAATGTGACCTAAGAGACATGCTGTAAGTTATGACAGATGATGATATAGATTTTTTATGGGTCTATATCATGTCATCGAATTTTTATTTTACAGAATAACTAATCAGCAAACCCTAATTGTCGAACTCCTTATTCATTGAATGAATTCATAGAAATATTTAAGTTGGCCAACACTGTGAAAGGTAAACTTTTTTCACATTTTTGCAGGAGGCTGCAGCTACCAACACCCCCCATGGGGGTCTGTGCCTCCCACACCCCCTGCAAATTAAATATACCAATGCCAAGATTGCACTACATTGAGGTAATGGGTAAATCACAGCCAGCTGGCATGTCAATCACACATTTTTTTCAGGATGGCCATCAAAAACAATTTGATTAATTCCAATTCACTGTTTACGTTGTTTACTGAATAAGGAGTTCAACAATTAGGGTTCGATGATTAGTTATTCAATAAAATAAATGTTCAATGATGTGATATAGACACTTTTTTTTTACAGTGTTGTTAACAAAAGCAAAAATACTTGCTTCAGCTCATATACTGCCTTCAGCTAATATTCTTTCCTGATCCACATTACACTGGAGTAAGTCACTTGTATGTTTTGTGATTATAATAGCTGGGTACATAGTCTATTTTAACTACCATAATACTGACCATTGTTTGATTATGTGTAAAAAATATACTTATAAATACAAGCATTAGCTTACGCAAATGTCTTAATATTTTTGCATCCAGAAGCATCTTAACAGCAGTCTGATCTAATTGCATACTTAGCCTTGAGATGCATTCCAGAAGAATAAAGTAACTTAAAATGACATTAATAAAGTATGTCAGTGAGAAACCAATGCATGCTGAGCATAGGATGTGCTATTCTTTTAATCCTTTAAGGTTTTGAAAAAAAAAACATTGCTTTGTATTATAGAAAAATATTACTCATTGGACTTATTTTCCCTAGTGTCATTAGAACTGAACGTTAAATCAGCTCTATTTGTTCTATGAATTACCATGCATAAAACTGACAACGTATTATCTTTGGATGTATCGCTATAAAATTATTAAGGGGATAATCTGAACTGATGAGATCAAGATATCATAAAGATCCATTCCAATAACACCATAAGGATTATCACCACAATCTTGTTAATTAAGGACATGCAACTATTCTTTATTGGATCAAAAGTAAAAAAAGTATAACATAGCTTTAACAATTGTAATATATGGTTGTCACTCTTTGTTAAACAGAATCTAGTTAAAAATCATAACATATAACTACACTACATTACATTGCATAAGAACATTATGTACATCTAAATGCACTGAGCAGAGTTTTGGAATGAATATATCATAATATTGAAAACTAATATCCCAAGGTGATCAGCCTACAGAGCTAAGAAGATTAAAAGGGGTAACAAAGCCATTTAGATGCATTAGAATGAGAAAGTTCAGACAGCATCCATTACAGATTAAGTGTATTGATTCATGAATATTCAACTAATCCATTCATTCATTATCTTCCTTTTTTCAAGTTTAAACGTGGGGTTGGAGTGTCACATCAACAGTGACCATCATTTAGATCCAATATTGCAGAATTTGTAATGAATTTTACTTGTCCCAGTGAAGGAATATATTTTGATCTTTAGACTTAACAACCAAAGTTGTGTTTATAATTATTACTTTTGAGACTTGATCTCAGCTAGCTATGACTAGAGGGGTAACATTCTAGTTGTGGAAAGACAACTTGTCAAATGGGAAAACAAGTTGATAAAGCTGATTGAACATCAACTGCTCAAAAGTTCAGGCTACTTTTTCTGTATGAGAGTTTTCCCTTTCCCCACTGTGCTGTGGTATAGCATTTGGCATACGTAAGTAGTTGGGGATGTGGGGATGCACAAATATATATTTTTTTGGTTTGCTGCAGTTGATCCATCAGTTGCCATTCATTGCTGTAAATGTTCAATTTAGTGACATACGTTTAAAGGCTCAGGCACAAATGTGACTAATTGAACTCTATCTTCACTGAGTTAGACAGTGCATTAATTGATACAAATATTTTGTAACACGCCATCAGCAACTCTGTTTATTCTATATTCTCGCTCAGTGGTCATACAGACTTTAAGAAAAGGAAATACTTATTTCCTTTTAAAGACTGACTTTGGTGACTATGCAGTTTGACTATTTGATTTTAATGTATTATGCATTACCACATTGGACGGCATGGTGGTGTAGCGGTTAGCGCTATCGCCTTACAGCAAGAGGTTCTCCAGTTCAATTTTTGGCTGGGATGCCTTCTGTGTGTAGTCTGCATGTCCTCCCTGAATTCATGTGGGTTTTCTCCCGGTGTTCTGGTTTCCTCCCACATTCCAAAGACATGCTGTAGGTGGATTGGACACTCTAAATTGGCCCTAGGTGAGAGTGTGTGCATGCGAGTGTATGGTGCTCCCTCTGAGGAGGGTTGGGCCTCGGGCTAGCAACCAGACCCCTTAAATCCCGTACATGCTACGGAAACAATGAGTGCTGAAGGGTACTCATTACCCGATGTGCTAAATGCAGGGGAGCAAATCCAAGATCTCATATGCTTTACCCCACAGCTAGTTAAAATCAAATCCATATCCAACAACTATTCAGTTATACATTTCTAACATCTCAAATCAGACAACATAGAAAAGAAAACTATGTGATTATTGCAATGGGTAATTTATATATCCATTTTATTTGTGATTACATATAAATAAATAAAAATGGAAACATCTCAGGGCATAATATGATAGCAAATTTACCTAGAAATATAGCAATTACATTCTGAATCAGAAAGAAAACAGACTTTTGTTTGCTTGTGATAGCTTTACTTTCATGGTTATGACAGTAAAATATGTTTTGTATTCACATTTTTTCAGTGATTTCCCTTCTTTGTTAGATATAGCTGTGACATGGATATCACCCCTCTGGGCCAGTAATCAAGGAGCCTCAATCCTCACCACTGGCACCTGTGGGGGGACATTCACTGGGAGGATGACAAGTGCACACACAGTATTCCCAGATGCAGCTCTCTGTATCAAGTGCAATTTCCCTTAAGAGCACACTGAGATCCCAGTCAGCCCAGGGCTGGTTTTTCCCTCTTTCTTCAGCTCCGCAATAAGACTCCCCACTGGTACAGCAATAGAGTTGGATTCTTAGCCAGGGTTCCAAGTCAAGTCCTCCAACACTCTCTCTGTTCAACCAGTGCTTCATGTCCCTGCCCAAGTAGCTCTCTCACACACACACACACACACACACACACACACACACACACACACACACACACACACACACACACACACACACACACACCTGGGAAGGGCTGATACAGGTTTACTAGCTATGTCCCTTTTGCCCAGACTATAAGGCAGTTACTACTGCCACCAGAACCCTTGACAGCTATTTTAAGGCCCTTAAAAAAGGGTGTCTAATCTTATTGTGTAATAGTAATATTAATACAAATGGTAGTTTGACCAAGAGCAAGGCTGTTAGGAGTGGCCCACACATTGTCACCAAATAAATATGCAAGTACTCTCAAAACTTAAATATCTCTACAAAGATCAGCAACAATGAAATATTTAAATATATTTAATAATAAGTAATACAAGAATGAGAAAATACTATGTATATATTCACAGTGACATCAGAGTTCAAAATCACAGGAAATATTTAAAACAACATTGCAGGACAGGCCCAGACAAATAAAGAAAATATGTAAGCTAAGCTTCGCTATATTCCTGACTGAATCTAAGAGAATTATACCATCCCCTAGTAATTTACTTAATAAAGCAAGGCAGATGATGTGGTGAATGGTTCTTATTGTTATTGCCAGGTCAATGACAGAATACAGAATGCTCTGTCTCTCTCTAAGAGACTTACCAAAATAATTTCTAAAATATTACTGCTGGGATACCTTGCAGAATGACATAACTTCTGGTCATCCGACTTCTAGTTCTCATGCAAACCCCTATTGCTGGCAGCTGGCAGCTGACAGTATTTAGCATCTATCTTTAAAAATATACAGACAAGAGCTTTTGCTCAGATCTTTGGCAGTTGCTGCAAGTCATAAAACAATTGCATTCCTTCATGCTTCCAGAGTAATAATTATTTATTTATTTGTTTATTTATTTGCATTTGTTTACCGGGATGGTCCAGCTGGGCCAGAAGTGCCCATTTTCAGTGGAGTCCCAGGGAGAAAAGCTCCACATACAAGACATTTCACATGCAATACAGAATTTACATTAATAACGACATTTAGTACATATTATTTTCAGCTTATACAATTGGTGAAAAAAACAATATATAAGTAATCATTCTCAAATAAAAGATATTATAAAAGTAATACAGAGTATATACATGAGAACATTCCATGAGTAGTTTTTAGCTAGCAAAATGTATATAGGACACTTCATGCAGTGGGTGTAAAACAGATATAGGAATTAATTAGAGAGTTGGTAATTAAACTTTTCACACGTATAGGAGGTGTAATAGCTGAGCGATAGGCTATATGAGTTCTGTTGCAGGAATCAGCAAAACTGGTGGATATTGTTGCAGATATAAGTGGTGGTGTGATATTAAGGTAGGCTGCGAGAGTACCTGAATGTCTCACCTGGTTCAATGGTAGGTCTATAAGAGTTAGGAAGAGAAGGAAGTAGACAAGAGGGATCAATGATAGGACAATTAGTTCACCCCAAAGACAATACAGAAAGCCTCCTAGTATAGACTTTGTGTCTCTGGCTGCATTGAAACCTGTGAGATAGCATATTTATCGCCTAGCCTATAAAGTGATTTAATTTCAGATATTTTTCTAAAGTTTGCTAGACTGAGATTAACCTCCTGTATTCCAGTTTCCACTATTAAAACATATACATTTAAATGGTTACAATAGTGCATGTACATTTCTGTTCACTCCAGCAGGGAACACTGTTGTTGCATTTCAAACACAAGCACTTTACAAGTACCTTTTCAGCACAAACATCTGTACAAAGCAGTTTGATATACACATGACATACAGTTCTAATACATTTGTAACACAAGCATCTTATATAAATTAGCGAAAGTCAAAATAGTCAGTAAACCGAGGGATAAAAGCTCCGTAGTCACAAAAACTAACATATATCTTATATAAATTAGTTTGATATTCACAAATAGCATATAATTATTTACAAAATTCCAGCTAGCTGTGCTGGCTGTATCTCCTTTCATCACAGCAACACACTAAAATGTTGTTGCTCAAGTATTCAAAATAGAAAAATGTAATAACATTTCTTGGGTCTCAGAAATGAAACCCAACCTCTGTAACACTAAACAAGAAAGCAATAAAGCCAGTACCATAAGTTGATTTTGGAGCTTACTACCCACCTGTTTTATAAGAGAGATTGTGTTTGTCTGCATACATGTGAGTGTGTGTTTGTGTTTGTGTGAGTGCACATTTGTGTCTGTGGCTGTCTCTGTGTGTGTTTATGAGTATACGTGTGTGTGTGTGTGTGTGTGTGTGTGTGTGTGTGTGTGTGTGTGTGTATGTGTGTGAAATGAGAATAAGAAAAAAACAATATTTCTCTATTAAAGCACTCTTTCAGTGAAATTGCTTTAATCAGAAATGCATAAATGAACGCTAATTCCAAAAAAATGGTTTTACCCTTTGCCTACTGTTGTATGAAGCTGGAGTAAATATATATGACTAAGGAAGTCCACACACACACACACACACACACACACACACACACACACACACACACACACACACACACACACACACACACACACACACACACACACACACACACACACACACACACACACACACACACACACATGCACGCACACCCACACATTGAGGAGTGGAGGACTTTGGCCACTTACAAATAAAAATACTCAGTTTTTGTTTGCAGGAAACAGAGCATTTGCTAATTTGTTGTTAGTTGGTCAATATGTTAAATACATTCAGAACCTTGTTCATGGTTTCCACTATTTGAAATGAAATGTCAAAAAAAGAGCTCCAATCCCTAAGTTTATAGGTTCATAGGTGAGTACTAGGCTAGCTGTCCTTGCAGACCATTTTAAGCTTGACTAGTTTCCTTTTGGAGCTTGAATTAACCTATCCAGTTTAGTGTTAGATTGATCTTATCCATCCCATGTTCAATAATTATATATTACCCCTAGTGAGAATAACTGGGATCATACCATATATAATTTGAGGGGACCCATGGATGAAATGAAGCAATAGTTGTTCAGGGGGACAGTCACGGGGTAAATTTTCTGTTTCCCATCTATTCATCTTAGCTGAACTTGAACATGGACAGGGATGAGTTTTGTTTTATGTGGTATTTGTTCCATACCAGTGGTGTCATCTGCAAAATAAACCTGTCCTCCAAACCATTCTGTTGATGTTGCAGAAGAGAGACTCCTAGACCTAGTATTTCTGATGTAATTTGACTTACTGATGTGCAGTATATCCATCAGTATTGGGTTGGAGGATGCCTTATATGCATAGCTCTCAGCTTCTTAGAACAAAAAATCTGGATAAAGCCAAAATATTGGGAGACAAAGGCACAAAAATAGGGACAATTTTTAAATATTGCTCTTATAAACTTAAGAAGTTGCTAGAATAAACGGTTTTGAGTTACCATGCATTTTCTGAAGGATAAGTCTGAAACTCAAATGCCTGTCATTATGAGAATTTAAGCCTCACTGATTCACCACAAAAATCCAGAAAATCACAAATTTTTCGAGGCACAAACCAAAATTATGAGGCAATGTGAAAATCTGGACAGTTGAGAGGTATGTAATTGTATGCCACTCTGTAGGAATAGCAACTATAGTGACAGGGCTTTGAGTTGATACATATAAAATATATTGCTTTGGCCTTGTATCCTTTTGGTAACGTATTGCTGTAGCTGTTACAGTTGTTTTATGTGTCTAGACAGATACATGCCAAAGGGTGAATTATACTAAATTGTTGGCCTAATGCGGGCTGAGTAAAGGGGAACAATGACATCTCAATTTCTAGACACAATCCTTTTGTTTATAGGAACAGATTTTAAATATTGCTCTTGTAAAATCAAAAAGCTGCTAGAACAGCAATATTTGTATTAGCACACATTTATGAAGGTATGCAGTCTGAAACTCAAATGCACGGCATTATTTAGTCACTTCAGTCCTCAGTGATTTGGCAAAAAGTCACACATTTATGAGGAACAGACCAAAAATATGATGCAAAAAATCTGGATATTCTGCAAAAATAGGACAATTGAGAGGTATGTGTATAATAGTTAAGGTGTTTACCATACAGTCACAAGGTACAGGATTTGCTTCTTACCTTTGAAAGGGCAATTGGAAAGGCTTAAAATGGCCAACAAAGACAGCTAGCCTAGGCAGAATACACAATCCAGGATGGGAACTGAACCCACAGAGTTATCACATACAGCCTAGATGACTATATTTTAACTTGTTAAGCAACTTTGACATTTCCACCGTACCCTGCAGTTAAACAGACACTAAACACCAAACACACATGCGGCTACTTCTGAGGTATGGAATATGGAGCAGAATTGGCACTACAGGACAAAAGTTACAGATGCAGTCTACAGAAATAAGCTATTAGTACATACATAGTCTTCAACATGGTGAACGATGAAGAGGAGTGACAATAGTCTAACCTGTCCTGTAAAAAAGCAGGTGTGTTTATTCAGGTGCCTGGTGAGGTACTCGGTCTGTCTCCTGTGCAGGTATTAAATCTCTGATGTTGTTTTAGGGACTGTGGAGAGGTAAAGGACTATGTAAGAGCTGTACACACTAAACTAGCAGTATGTATGTATGTATGTGTAGGTGAGAAAAAATTACTTACAGTACATCTCTGGTGGTCTATCCTCCCACCAGCCAAGGAAGTCAGGATTCCATCACTTGAAGTTAGTGTAATGGTGGCAGCATTGCTGGCCTGTGCATAGGGTTCCAGCACTGACAACTGCTGCTTTGTACACAATTCCATGCCTCTGTTTTATGCTAGGGGGCCCTCATACCCTCCTGCAGTAAATATTGTTGGTGCTAACAGTGGACTAAGTGGAAAAAATCTTGCTCTCCACCATCCACCAACACTGAGCCCTGTGAGATGTAATACCTTCACCTGATGTGCTTAATTTCTAATAAATAGCAGAGAAAGATGGTTGACATCTCATGGCCACATCTGTTATACAGTTGTGATCTGCAGCACAACATAAGGTAAATCAGTTATGAATTCTTTGGCAGGTGTGACAGACATTGCCATATTGTAGTATTTGTACAGTGGATTGAGAGGTGTGAGAAATGGCAGCAGTAGCTGTTCAGCAGGACATGGCTTATGGGCCATTATTATAGCATGCCTGCATGCATGTTACCAACTCCATTTCAGTTAGGTAAGATGTGGAGTAACAATTATTTCCCCTGTGACATATCGCTGAACACTCATGTTTAATGCTGCCCACAGGTACTTCGGCATGTGCATGACATTTAATAGAAGAGGATGTAAAGTTGTCTGATAACTGAGTGATTCAGAGACAATAATGAACTGATCCCTCATTTGCATAATCATCGTGTCTAGATGCCTAAATTCTGCATGAGATAAGTGCAAGAGGACTGCAGTGAGCAATATCTCACTACAGAAGAGATCACAGAGTTGCAATTAGGAAAGAAGGTACTGGTGCTTTCAATACAGACTTGTAAGGGGTACAGGAGTAGTACTTGTTGAAGGTAAGTGCATTGCTTTCACTAAATGTATTTGCAAATGTAGGTACCAAACTGTTCATGTTGTAAATTCCATGCTACATTATTTTGAACAGAAACCATGAGCTGTAGCACAGGAGAAAAGAAATTAGTAACTGAAGCAAATGAGATTATGCTGAAGGGATATTATTAGTAATAAGAGACTCACCTAGCAGAAATTATGCAGTACACATCTTAAATACAGCAGGCCAGCTTTGAGAAAGGACATGGAGAAGCACATTTTAATGGTTGCATAATGTATGTGTAAAACACAGTGAATTTAACCAAGATAGAGGGACATTGCTAGCAGTATGTTCACCTGTCAGTTGTTATGCTGTTTTTTTTTTGTTTTTTTTTTTGAGGGGGGTTAAATGCTGTCTGTGGTTCTTGCTCTGTTGACATTGTGGGAAGTTCATGTTGGGTTCATCATGTGTAGGATATATATATATATATATATATATATATATATATATATATATATATATATATATATATATATGTCATCATTAGCATTTTCTGACAATTAGTGAAATAATGAGGCAACTTGTGGTCAGGGCAGTCATTACCACAATCCTGCTACAACTGATTTCCATTACCTGAGGAATGTGCATGGCAAAGAACAGCAAGAAAAAACCACTGTCACCAATGGGAAAAAGAACAGAAAAAGCAAGTTCTTAGATTCTGAGAATGAAGTACTATTGCGGGCCCTCTATCTCCATGGCCAATGTCACCTTTGACAGGATGCTGTCAACCGGCACTACTGAAACAGTGCATGGAAAGATCTCATGCTGGACATCAATGCTGTCAGTGGCAGGACTCTCATTTGAGTAGTTCCATTATAGAGACATAGAAATTACCCATGTGACTGAGAAAAATGTGGTCCACCTTGCACAGGAAAATAGGTCAGTGGGAAATGTGCCAGAGGTTGAGCAACCTCTAATGAAGATAGCAGAGATCCTGACCTCTATCAGAGGCAGTGCAACATTTGGACAGTCCCACAGTATAGTGTTAGTTATCAGAGCAGAGCTGCAATGTGTCCCTACAATATCAGCAGGAGATGCAACATGCAGGTACAGTGATATTTGCATTTATATAAAACATATTTTCATTTAAATAGCACTTATTAAGGATATATGTGTTTTGGCTACTATAGGAACTTCAGGGATACAGCCCTCAAGGTTACTTGCATGAGGTAAGATATTTACTTGCACATTTGGGAAACACTGCCTTATTACAAATACATTAGGTATATGCTCAAGGTGGTGGATAGACTTAGATTGGGATTTTGTGATTTGTTGTGTTCACAGGTGAGTCACTAGCTAGGAGTGCTAATGTGGTACTGGGGGTTTATCTCCATCTGATGATGATGATGATGATAATGGCTATCAGGGAGTACTATGGGTGTGTTGGGCAGAAGGAATGTGAGCACTGGATCATTATGCAGGCAAGTCTCTGTGTCTGAGGCAACTCAAGAGGCACATACCACACATGGGGGTCAGGTTACTCAAGGCACTCTAAGCTGGGGTATTGTGATACCTCCTACAGAGCAGTCATGTATATATGCCACAAGATCCATAGAGTGAGGGTGAGCACATAGGATGGTGGCTACTGGTTCTCATTGGAGACATAGGTACCACTCATGCCCTGAAGTAGCTGTGTCAAAAGGGTGTGACTTAATGTATGTGCAGGCCATTATGAAGGCACAGGCTAGTATCATGACAACCATTTCTGAGCTATGAAAGATAATGTCTGGTATGCTTGATGACCCCTGGGAATGCATGTCCCACATGGGTGACAGTTTTGATAGACTGAATCACATACACATCACATAGTATGTGCCACCTTACCTCTCAACCTCTTAGCACAAGAAATCTGGACAAATCCAAAAATAATGGGGGAACAAAGGCTCAAAATCAGGGACAGATTTTAGTTGCAGCTATAATACACTTATTGATACAATAACAGGTTTTCAATTAGCATACATTTTCTGAAAGATATGAAGTCTAAATCTCAAATGCCTGTTATTGTTTATTGGCTCTAATCCATAATGATTTACCAGAAAACCACAATTTTTATGAGCAATAGACCAAAATATGAGGCAAAAATCTAGACATTCTGCAGTTATCTGGAGAATTCAGAGGTGTCTATGCCATATCCTCTACTGTTTGCATGCTATGCATCAGGCACTGTCCATGAAATTCCACCTCTTTCTCCATGAATGGTGACCATCATGGTCATGGGTGACTTAGATCATTGTCACACAATGCTGTCTTTCACAGGTACATCTGTTGTTGAGGTTACTGTGGCCAAGAGATGGTGATGTTCATCATTCTCACTGCTGCAGTAGCCCTTGTAGCCCTTAGGTTATATGGGTTGTTTCCTGCCCAGAAAACAATGACCAGACATTTCAAAAAGTTCTGGCTTCCCCCTACTCCTTCACTTTGGCTGCTGATTGGCTAATCCCATGGAGGGAAATCAGAAGTCAGAATGAAGTTTCTCTAGTATTTTCTTGCAAGCTTAAGAAGAAGCATCTGTTGTATTTCACAAAAATAGCAACTGGCTAAGACCTTCATTTCTGGTAGACAGTTCTCCATTTGGTAACCCCTACACTCAGAAATGATTGCCCTTATATAAATATATAATTTTATGCATTTTCTTTACTAACAGTGGTATTTTGCCTTTAAGAAACCTGGTATTTTTCAGAATATTGGAAGTTTCCTGTCAATGACTACTATTTTTAACTTAGAGTATTCATTAAGGTGTGCTGAGTTGGTTGTAGATGGCATTACCTATACTCAGCCAGAAGAAATAGCAAACCTGATGGCCAAAGAATTCAGCTCAGATTTCATCCCCTCATCACCTCTGGTTACTCCCCATAAAATAGTCCTACCATTCCTTTGCCTGTTCACCATATAACTTCAAAAACGTAAAAACAACACAACCAGCTAGTACTTGTAAACACAAAAAGACAGCGGAACTTGCAGATATTCTCCTTTTCCAAACCTTTATTCCGTAAGCGCTTTCGTAACGACTAGTATCCAAACTTCCTCAGAAAAAGTTACACAAGCAATCAATGACTTATATACTTATAAAATTAGTAAATAAAACAATAAAACAATTATATAAAAAGGACAATTAAATAATTAAATAAACAACTCAATTCCTTTCCTCCTATGGAAAACTATTTACTTTGTATTTCCATGTATAATTCATGATTTTATTGCTAAATACCTAGACACTAAATTAGTGATTTGAATTAATATAAAATACAAATGTATTAAATAGAAAAAAAAAAAATATATATATATATATATATATATATATATATATATATATATATATATATTTACGGTATAATTGAATCAATGAAATACTTAGGGCTATATTTTGTGTTAACCCCCCACACACACACTCTCACACACACACACACACGCACACACACACACACACACACACACACACACACACACACACACGCACACGCACACAAACACACACTCTACCTATCTCTACCTATCTAACTGTTTAAGTTTCAAAATGCATTTAATGGAAGCATATTCATTAAGGCCAGGGTGTGTGTGTGTGTGCAATCCCAGGATGCCAATTACATAGCTTGAAACATGACCTAGCAGACCCACTCAGATCTCTATTTAACCACATTCTACCAAACAGGCTTTGTCCAGTAGAGTGGAGGACAACAACAGTCAGCCCTTTGCACAAGGGGGAACCATCAACTGACCCAGGAAACTACCAACCAATAAGTCTGACTAGCCTCATATGCAAGGCTATGGAAAAGATAACCATGGACCTTATTAACAATGACAGAGGAAATCTCCAGACTCTAGTCCCAACCAAGTTCAGCTATGTCAAAGGCATGCCTTGTTGCTAAATCTGGTGGAATTCTTTGAGAAGGTCACTGAGGCCACGGATGAGGTTAAGACAGGTCATACCACCTACCTTGACCTGGCCAAGGCATTTTACACTATACCTCATTTAGGTATTATAGATAAACTGACAACAGTGGGCATAAACCTCTATGTCACTGGATTGATAACCAAATGGCTCTTGGATAGGAGATGTTGTTAGAGTAGGGGAAATCTATATCCAGCAAGAGGCTGGTCACCAGTTTAGTACTACAGGGTTCACTGCTGGGACCCCTCCTGTTTTCAATATACTTCTCAGATGTTAAGGCAAATGTAGATGGCCTTTGGCTGACCAAGTTTGCTGAGGACTGCAAGTTGGTGGCAATCACTGACTCCCCAAATGATGTTGATATCCTACAAAAAGATATGATGCAGACTAATAATTGGTGTCAGAGCCATGGCCTCAAGCTAAGTGCATAATAATACCCTTTGGGAAATCAAATACCCCTGCAAATTACAACATTGATAGCACCCCTCCAAGAGTGGACTCTGTGGTGAGAGATCTGGGTACTCAGATAGATAGCCAAAAACACGGTAGTCACAAACAAACAATTTTAATGAAGCTTTCGGGTCTACACCCTTCATCAGCACATAAAATCACCTTACATAAGTTGCATTTAAATAGAGGAAACACTTACAAACACATGATCAAGCCAGTAAACCAGGGTGTAGACCCGAAAGCTTCATTAAAATTGTTTGTTTGTGACTACCGTGTTTTTGGCTACTTTTGGATGAACAGTGACTTAGTGTATCTTCGTACTCAGATAGATAGCCATCTGAACTTTGACCACCATGTGTCCATGGTGGTGAGGAAATCCTTCTACATAGCTAAGTTTATAAGTAACATCATGGCATCCAGATCTAAGGATGTCATAGTACCACTGTACTCAACACTCATCAGACCAATAAGTGAGTACAATGTCTCCTTTGGCATGTATCTTGCCAGGCACCTGCAACAGCTGGAGCATCCTCAGAGATTGCACACCAAAAAAAAAAAACAAGGTATGTGACATGTGGCCCAATTTAAAAGCCGTATCACTGTATTCAATTTCCTACCAATTTCTGAGCAGTGTCTGACCAGCTCTGATGGAAATGTTGCATATTTGCAAAATAATTGTATAAGGGTTACTGTTCCAAAGATATAAATCTGATCAATGACATGAATAGATCATGCTGGAGAGGTATGTATCTCAGAGATTGCCCTTCTGCTGTAATAGGCTTCCTATTCATGTAAAGCAGAGCCCTTTCCTAACCATTTTCAAATGCAATCTGGAACAATGGATGGGAAATCACAAATTCACTCCTGGGTTAGTGCCCATGTTCTTTTTAAACAGAGGCACTTTGAAAAATAGTTAAAACCCCACCTGCTGACCCTTGTTAACTTTCTCCTAGGGATAGAAAATTTGGTAAAATCTGGGTAAAACTGGCTAGGCTTGTAAGGGGTCTTGAGACATTAACCTAGTAATCTCTTATGAATCTTTGAATCTGGGGCTAATTTTGTGAAAAAGTGTGTACTGCTTCTGTAAGCCTTTGGATTTTGTAGAACAGAAAAATTTACAGAGAAACGGGTGGTGGTTTGGGTGTCAGTCTAATGCTTATGCTCTCTTTGTGATGACCTACCTGCCAATTTTATCCTGTCAGTTTGTGTGAGAGTGTTTGAACAGTACTGAGAGAGGAATTTTATGAAATATTTTGTACTGCTTGCCTAAAATTGTAACTTTGTTGAACAGGAAGGTTTACAGAGAAATGGGTGGAGAATTGTGTGCCATTGTAATTCTTAAACTCACTTTCTGACAACCTGCCTACCACTTTGATTCTGTCAGGGTATGTGTGTGAGTATCTGAACAGTACTCACATGGGAATTCCTGTTCTACTTTTACATTTTAAAATCTAAGAGACTGGGGAAAGTGTTATGAGTGTAACAGTGCTGCACTGCTGCTTGTGAACACTCAGTGACAACTTACCTTCCAACCGAGTCTATCCAGCTACACTTACAGTTTTTGGTGTTTCTTCCCCAATTACAACATGATACTTACTCTGGTCTGGCTGGCCCTTCCCCTGCTGTACCTATAAGAAGAAAAAAATCATTTATTAGAGATTGCTTGCTATTGTTTTGGACTAAGCCTACCTGCAGTGGCCATTAGTCATTCCCCAGACCACTGACTTACTTCTCCTGCTTCCTATGTTGTTGCTGTTTCAGCCATCATGAACCAGAGGTCAACTGTGTCCTCTTTAACTGTTCTAGTGCTTGATACAGGTATGGAAGACCCCTCTTGTCTTAGTCTGGGAGACAATCCAGAAGATTCTTCTTGGGGTAACCAGGGTATAGAGATGATTAGAACTGGGCAGGTATCCTTCCTTTGAGTTGGTCCTCTTATGCAGGAACTCCTATGATAAAAAAGTTAAACATTGTTTTTCTAATGACGTTATTACTTTTAAAAAAGGATGAGCTCTGTATCTTGAATAGGCAGGCATTACAGGCAGTATATCATGGTACACAGACTCCTCTACAGATAGGCATTACCTGTAAAATTATTCCTGCAGAAGCAGGATCTAATAATTCTGGTTTTCACAGAGATAGGGCTTCTTCTCCTACAGATTCCCAAGCCCAACTCTCTCAATGGGAGAAAAAATCTTTAATTCTTATCTTCTTTTGGAAGAGTTTTCTTTTAATCAGACCTTTGCAAGGATAAATTATGTATTTTATGGGAACAAGTAACTGAGAAGCTATGATGGATATACTTCATTCCGCTCCCATTCCTGCTACACTGACAGCCTTGAAGAATGTGTTGAATGCTGCCTGTACTTATCCTGATGTCGAGCCATCAGTCTCTAAGAAAACAGATAAGCTATATAAAGAACCATAGGCATGTTTGTGGAAATATATACTCTGTCATATAGACAGTCTAGGGGAACTGGCTTCAACTCTTCCTACAAAAAGCTCTTTTTTGAACCAACTGCTTCTTCCCTTTCTTGGGTATCTAAACATGTTTTGAAGACTGTGGATGATTGCACAGATACTGTGTTTAGGGATGATACTGCTTCTTCTACAGTGTTAAGAAGATATGCTTGGTTATGAAGCCAAATGTTTGCTGATTAAGTAAAGTCTGAAATCTCAGATTCAGCTTTAGATAAGTGGCAATTGTTTGGCCCTTTTCTGGCAAACAAAAAGCAAAAAAGAGTTGGCTGAAAGGTGAAACAAATATGGAGTCTTTCAGAAAAAAAGGGACAGACCAACTATTCCAGCATTCCTTACCCTCCTCCCCAGCTAATATATATATAAAGCTATGTGCCTTAAAATCTGGACCTTGATATTTCATTTGACCTAAGATTATTTTTGTCTCTTGGGTATTAAACCTGGTGCAGGAAAGTTACAGATGGCAATGGATACAAAAATCTCCTTTCACAGGAATATCTCCCCATCCTCCAAGCGAAACAGAATTTTTTCCTTAGGTTCTTTAGGCTTTACACATCCAGGGATTCACAGAACCAGTGTCTTCAGGTCAATTAATGTTTCTGGTATTAAATAACAAGGCATCTTGCAGACCAATATTAGATCTTTCATTTCTAAATATGTAAAGTGAAAGTTATAAAGTTTAAAATGTTGACCTTACAGAAACTGTTACTTGTCATTCCTCATGAGTTAGTAAGTAAACCTAGACGTAAAAGATACTTATTACCATATTCCTATAGCCATAGCCACAGGCTTCAAAAAATGTCTAAGGTTCTCTGCTTCTGGGACCCATTATCAATTCTCAGCATTACCCTTCAGTTTATATACAGCTCAAAAGCTATTCACAAAATGCCTTTCCCCAGTCGTGGATTATTCCAGACTGAATTGCATTCACATCTTTTCTTATTCAGACAACTTGCTTATCTTTGCAGAGTCCTCATCCAGATGTCAAGGGTCATTAACATGTGTTATGTCTCTTTTGACCAATATTGATTTCCAGGTAAATATTGCAAAACCCTCCTTGGCTCCATCTCACAGGTTTGTGTTTCTGGGTTGCCTTACAGATTATTTTCTTCAAAAGGCTTTTTAATTCAAAAGAAGCTATTTCCTTATTAGAAATTTTCCCAGAACTTCTCCAATCAGTCTCAGCATCTTACAAGAGAATTTTTTATGATCTTAGGCTTCATGACGTCTATGATTTTTATGATACCACTTGCCAGATTGCATATGAAAAAGAAAAAAAGAAGCATGGTGACAGCATTCACATTATCTGGAGTATCAAACTCTAGTTTTGGGCTTTATAAAAAGGGAACTACATTGGTGTTGACAACATATTTAACTAAACCCAGGTCTCCCCCTTTCCTCCTCAGATTCCAAACCAATCTATTACCACAGACACATCAGATTTTGCTTGGGGAGCAGTTACCAGAGGGGTAAAGGTGCAAAGTGTGGAATTCTTCAGACAGACCCAACCATGCCATCTGAAGAGAGACAGTGGCTGTGATACATGCCTTGAAATCTCTCTCTGTCACCTTTGGTCCATAAGACCTCTTCTAGTGATAACAGACAATGCCACAGTCATGTGGTATATCAACAAAAACACAGAGAAACAAGGTTGTACCTCCTATGTAGACTGCCATTGGTGTCTTTGGAGTTAGCTCTTCAGTAATCCTTAACCTTCCAAAGCATCTTACAGTCCTTCTGAACAAAGCATAGTGGCAGACTATAAGGGCAGGACCAAGACAAAGAATGGAAATTAAATGAGGATGTCTTCCAGGAATTGATCCATTTGAGGGGAACATCTCCAACAGATCTGTTCATCTCCTTTCAAAACTGATAAATGAAAAAGCTTTGTTCCAGGGCACCTTGCAAACAAGTCTGAACTGTAGATACTTTTTCATTTCATTGGAAGGGAAAGTTCCTTTATATGTTAGATAGGATGGTGCAGTGGTGCAGTGGTAGCATTGGTCGACTCACAGCAAATGGTTCTCCAGTTTGATTCTCGGCTGGGGTACCTTTTGTGTGGAGTCTGCATGTCCTCCCTGTGTTTATGTGGGTTTCCTCCCACATTACAAAGACATGCATCTGGAGTGTTTCTCCCTGGGCCTCTGCTGAAAATTGGCTTCATTCCAAGTTGGACTTTCCCAGTTAACAAATGTTAAATAAATAAATGTTTCCACCCTTTTCACTAATATCCTAGGTAATTCTGAAGATTCAAAAGGATATCACAGAAATAATTGTAATGGCTCCATTTTGGCCCTGGCAGTATTAGTTCTCCCTTCTTGTGGAACTAGCCAAGGACAATTACCTCAAGCTTTCTCACAAACTGTATCCTCTCGCACAAGACAGAGGGAGTTTGATATACCCCCAGTATCAATAAAGTTCAACCAACTGCACAGACAATTCCATTTTATACCTTTACCACCTATTTCCTGAGGACATGTAACAGGTACTAAAGGAGCCAATAAAATCTGCTACTAGAAAATCCTGTTTGGGTAAGTGGAAGTGATTTTCTAATTGATGCCTAACCAATAGCCAGGGGTGTATCAGGGATTTTGAAGACTAGTGCTCAAATAGTTGTGTGAGTTATTTACCTCTGGCCTCACTTATTCCTCTATAAAGATTCATCTTGCAACCATTTCAGCATGTCTGCCCACGGATCCTCTGTCTTCTTCCATGTTTGTTGTGAAACAGTTTCTGAAAGGAATTTTATCCCTGAAACCTCCTCATAAACAGCTTACTCTTCTCTGGGATCTTAACTGTTTGCTGGAGAAATTGACTATATTACCTTTTGAAATTGTCCATCAAGCTGATGTAGGGTTCTTGACTTTGAAAACTATTCATCATTGCTCTGACATCTGCAAGAAGAATTTCTGAATTGGAAGCTCTTATGGTGGATGAACCCTTTTAGATTTACATAGTCATAGGGTGTCCTTAAGAACATCCTCCTAATTTATGTCCAGAGTGGTTTCAGTGCTCACTTTGAATCAAACCATCAATCTATCTGTTTCTACCCGGAACCTAAAAACTGGTGAAAGCAGAATCTGTGTTGTTTAGAAATGCATAGACAGCTCAAGTACTTTCTTAACAGAACTAAGCCCTTTAGAAAAGCTGATCACCTATTTATTTCTTATCATGGGGCAAAAATGGACACCATGGGTCTAAACAGGCAATTTCCAACTGTTTGCACTTGGCTATTGTTTTTTTTTTTTGTTATTCTCAACAGGGTAAATCCATTCCAAACAGTATCAAGGCACATCTCACTAAAACCTTGTCTTCTTTGATGGCATACTGGAAAAGGGTGAACCATAGAAGCATTCTAGAGACAGATAAATGGTCCTCTGTACATACTTTTACAATGCATTATATACTGGATTCCTTTTCTAGTTCCAGGACAAACTTCATTAGCACCATTATTCCCGGACTTCTGGATCCAAATTCATCTTCCTCCCAGGATGGACAAGCTTTAATATTCAACCCATATAGCCTAAGGGCTACTGCACAGTGGGAATGATGAACATAGTACAGTTGTGTAAGTTGCACTTACCAATAACAGTAGATGTTCAAATTCCTCCCTGATGTGGTAGCCACACCCACCTTGTATATAGTATCGTATAGTATAGTTGGGATATAAAGTAGGATTGTGTTTGGTTTCTAGTTTGTATGTTCTATTATTAATATACCGATTAGTTATTTCAGGATATTAGGCTCTTCTTTTTTGTGTGGGCAAGGAAGTCCAAAAGAAAGTCTCACTCTGACTGTTGATTTCCTTCCACTTGATTAGTTAATAAGCAGTCAGAGTGAAGAAGTTGGGGGGATGGCCAGTGAATGCTTCCTGGCAGGAAACAACTCATATAGCCTAAGGGCTTCTGCAGCAATGAGGAATCTGAACATATACTGTTATGGGTAAGTGTAACTTACACAACTGTACTTTGTCAGGGTCTTGGCACTTGTGGCAGTGGTACAGCTGTAACAGACATCATTTATGATCACACAATATGCCACCATCTCACAAAGGATATGGTACAATCCATGCAACTCCTGGTGGAGGCAGCTGTCATGGCCAAGTGTATTTATGGACCTGTGCAGTGGATCAAGCCCCAGTGCAACTAATGCTGTGGCAATGTCTCAGCAGACACACACACACACACATATGCACCTCCACCACAGCCCCAAAATGATTCACACACTCAAGCATCCAGTGGCACTGGTCCTCTACAAAGCCTCCTACAGGAATGAACCCACCCCTAAAATCAACTCAAACATACAGAATACATTCTTAGTTTTCAACACTCACACATTTCACATTTCAAAGACATTGCACATGTTCTCCTTCTGACACCTGTGCAAATGATGACAGCTGTGCCCTGCCCTTTGTACTTTGTTACTTGGGTTGACTATGTCTGATGCACAGTGTGTCCATCCTATGCATGGTAAGCATAGGCTGGTGTTGGGTTTGCATGTATCACTTTACTCTAGTGTATATTCTGAGCTATAGGCCAAAGCTATGAACAAGACATTGCCTTTTTGCCAGTGCCATGGCATACTGCTCCTGCCTTCATCTAGCATGTTCATCACCTGCTCCTATGTCCTCCATTGATCCCTCATCTAGGTCAGCTTCCACTGCCTGATGTGCTAGGGGTTGTGTCCTCTTTAAGTTGACCCCCCACTGTAGCTTGCTTTGTATGATATTGTGTAACACTATATATACTGAAATATTTTAGCACATATGGCTGGGTTATACTGTATGAAACTTCCTGATTCAGCCAGGCTGTGAAAGCATTACTTTAGCAGCCTGACCACATGCTCCACAATGACTCTGGTTTGCAAAAAGGCATAGTTGTATCTCTTTGGATTTCTGATTGATGTCATCATCCACAGCTCCAGTATAGTCCCAGTATCACCAATAAGATGCCCATGGGGAAAGTCACACTCCTTACAAACTATTGGTAGAGGTCACATACGTGCTACCTAAAGTTGTAATAACTGCATAGGTAGCTTGAAAACATATTGCAGATGTTACACTGTGTACTAAAGACCAATGATACCCTTTTCTGCTCACATAATACCTTCTTCCTGGGTCACAAGGGCCTTTATTACAATTTGAATGCATTCTATGGCCTGCAGCACTTCAGGGGAATGAGCTGTATCACAGAAAGCTCACATGGCATTTGCTATCTCCTCTGTGGCACTTGGAAATCATATATGCTCCCCCACTTGCTATAGCATGGCTTTGAGAAATTGATAAAGTATTCCCAAAGCAGATACCAGAGAGCAGTAGTGTAGCTAGGATAGGACAAAAGGGGCAGCCACCTCAGGCACAAAGTGTTAGGAGAGCTTGATCGGCCGATTCAAATCACTCTTTAGTGCATACTAGCTTTTATATTCTGGTGTTGCATTTGCATACAGACTGAGAGCTGTAGCACTCAGTGTGTGCTCTAAATTGTAGAAACTGCTTGCTACAAATGCAGAAAGCAGTTTTCTACAGTTTAAAAGAAATAAAGAGTATTTCTTTTTTTCTTTTTCTTTTTAACTAAAACATGAGCACTATAGTGCTGAGTGTGTGGTCTAAACTGTAGCAACTGCTTGCTACAAATGTAAAAAGCAGTTTGCTACAGTTTAAAAGAAAAAAAATTTTTTCTTTGATTAAAACTAAAACCTGAGCACTGCAGTGCTCTGTGCATGGTATAAACTGCAGTAAACTTCTTGCTCCATGAGCACCAGGTAATTGCTTCTCAGCTGAGGATGGCTGGAGAGTGCAAAGCAGAAACAGGACCTGGTTGATTGGCTGCACCAGCGTCCAGATTGTAGAACCCCCCCCCCTCTTTTTGCTCCTCAATAATGTTGAGGTTTAACAGGCTGGAAATGGCTCTGGGCACCAGCTGCACCAGCTATGCCTCTGCCAGAAATACCCCTACTGGTCACTAGATTGTCGCTCTACTTTTATACATAATGCTGCACACACTTTGGTGTCCACTGGCAGATGTAGTCCATTACTCACATGGTCCTGCAGATGGAGCTGACATATGTTCACCCAATCCTTCATGATGTCCCTATCTACATGGTACCAATCTACAATGCTGGTGTTATGGGGTCCATGAAATGTTAAGTATGGTCTGATAACACAACGGCTTCAAAAGAGATGTGCCCTACCATGGTTCATAGCAACAATAAGAATTTCTTGCATGTACACATTAACTAATGCTGAGGCAACCCCTACCATATTTTCATTGTGTGATAGCATGAACATGAAGATTTAGCTGTATCTAATAACATTTGTTTTAGAAAACCATATTGTGCTTGTTATCCATTTCTGAATCAATGTGTTATCTTGATTTGCTTAATTTACACATACAGGGCCACAATTTTAATAGTGTTGCTCATCACCATCAGTTTATACAGCCATTAGCATATTCTCCAGATAGTGCTGTTACTTGGCATTCCCCACTTGCTCTATGTGTGTGTCTCTGAATCACACAAACCCTGTGCATGACTACTCATTACACAAAATCGCTTACTAAAATGCAGATAAGGTTTCTGAATTTCAGGGATATTATCCCAAGCAAGTGATTTCTACCTCAGCTGTTTTTCTCTCAAACATTCTTAAAAAAATATTAAGGTCCATTGGTGAAGTGTGAGAGATAGTTATGTTTCGCGTAGGTGCAAATCCAAATAGGTTATCAGACTTTGCAAAATATAGTTAAACATTTCCCAATGGAATCTGCCAATTTATACTGGGGTGGCTTGTGGTATGAGGTGCAATCCACTGAGTGGGTGGATGGGGGACAAATAAGAAATTACATTTTAGTCTTTCCCATTTCAGCATTTCTGGAAACCCCCTTATACTACTACAAATGCATTGATTTCTGAGATGTTCTGAGTTCTTTAAAACAGCAAAGACATGTTAGTCTGCTCACCAGGCTGTTTTCAAAACAGCCTGACATTAGACTTAATCAAAATGTAGACTAAGAGGAAATTACAGATTATTACATCTTAGTGCCATTTTGAGCAGCTTAAAACATCACAGAAAAAGTGGCACACTGGGCTCCTGTATGAAGCAGTGAGAATCCATTTCCTATTCACTCAGCCTACTTAAAGAGACTGAGGTAGTCTGAGACTGAAAGTGGAAAAAACAAGTGGTGACTACAGAGGTACAAGAACAAAAATACAGGAGATTTTTTAAAGTATTTTTACCAGTACTCTGTGTGCCACTGCCAGACAGAGAGAGAGAAAGTGTGTGTGTGTGTGTGTGTGTGTGTGTGTGTGTGTGTGTGTGTGTGTGTGTGTGTGTGTGTGTGTGTGTGTGTGTGTATCTATATATATATATATATATATATATATATATATATAGATATATATATATGTGTGTGTGTGTGTGTGTGTGTGTGTGTATGTGTGTGTGTGTGTGTCTGTGTCTGTGTCTGTGTCTGTGTGTGTGTGTGTGTGTGTGTGTGTGTGTGTGTGTGTGTGTATCTATATATATATATGTGTGTGTGTGTGTGTGTGTGTGTGTGTGTGTGTGTGTGTGTGTGTGTGTGTGTGTGTGTGTGTGTGTGTGTGTGTCTGTGTGTGTGCGTGTGTGTGTGGGGGGGGGTGTGTATGTGTGTGTTTGTGTATGGGTCTATTCAAAAAGTCTAAACTGAAAAGTCATCTTAAAATAGTCAATAAACAATGTTGACAGCATTATTTGCACGTTCAGATAAAATCTCAGTGCATGCAAAAAACATTTTTGCATGTGCAAGCCCACCTGCATTCCCCACCCTTGCTAATTAAATATGCCAAGTCTGAGATTGTACAATACCAGGGAAAATGTCATATTACCCAACCTCAGCATTATGGCAATCTTGCACAAATGCAAAATTAAAACAGCAAGCAGTCATAGTGAAAAATATATTATATTTTTTATTTGCATGCTCTCAAATTTTGTCTCTAAGAATGCAAATAATGCTGTTGACTTTTTTGTTGACTATTTTAATCTGACTTCTTAATGTCAACTGTTTTCAATTTATACCTTTTTAGGTTCATATAATAAACTCATCCTCTCCAAACAAACATATTTCCTTTTACTCTATGAATGTCCGTAGTATTCTCCCAGTCCACAAAGGGGGGCCAAAACAGACCCAGGGAACTACCGCCCCATTAGCCTGACGAGCCTGGTCTGCAAGGCCATGGAACGTATCATTATGCAACTCATAAACAAAGACATTGGAAATCTCCAAACTCTGGGCTCCACACAGTTCGGGTTTGTAAAAGGCAGATCATGTCTTCTAAACCTGATAGACTTCTTTGAAGTAGTCACCAAAGCCATAGATGTGGGCAAGGTGGTGCACACAGCCTATCTAGATCTCGTCAATGCATTCGACACTATCCCCCACTCTGGAACACTAAACTAGGTATAAATCCCTATGTCACAAGATGGGTTGCCAACTGGCTTACTGACAGAACCCACACTGTGAAAGTAGCAGACTCCAAATCAGACTTCAAACCAGTGACAAGTGGAGTACCACAGGGTTCAGTCCTGGGTCATCTCCTGTTTGGTATCTACTTCTCTGAAGTACAGGATAACACAGAAGGTCTTTGGCTAACTAAATTCGCAGATGACTGCAAACTAGGAGCCATAATCAAAACTCCTAACGATGTGGACATCCTACAAAAGGGCCTCACTGAGACAGATGCCTGGTGTCAAATCCATGGTCTCAAGCTCAATGCCAAAAAGTGCATTGTTATCCCCTTTGGTAAAAACTCTGTACCCTTGAACTACCACATAGGCGGTAGTCTACTTAACACTGAAAGTGTGATAAGAGACCTTGGGACACAGGTGGACAGTAGTCTCTCCTTTGATAATCACATCGCCACAGTGGTCAGGAAATCCTTCTACGTGGCACACCTCATCACAAAAGGTTTCTCATCCAGAAAAAAAAGAGGTCATTGTTCCCCTCTACACATCACTCATTAGACCCATTATAGAGTACAACGCCCCTTTTGGTATGTACTTCACAAGACATCTACAACAACTGGAAAGGCCACAAAAATACCTCACAAAGAGAATTACTGGCCTCAAACAGGTGCCTTACACAGACCATCTCAAAAAACTCCAGCTTTACTCCATCGCATATCGCCTACTCAGAAGCGATCTCTGCCTAACATACAAAGCTATGTCAAACCCAGAGCTGTTGGACATGCTCCACTTAAAGAAATCCCAATCCCTCCAAGCTACACGCTCTAGGGACCTAAACCTTCTCACCACAATAAACAGAACATGCTGGAGGGATAGATTCCTGTCCCAGAGACTTCCCATACTCTGGAACAGATTACCTATCTATGTCAAACAGAGCTCCTCATTAGCACTCTTCAAGAAAAATCTTGATGATTGGATGGGTAAAAGGAAACTCACCCCGGGGATCACTTCTGTGGTTCTGCTTGACAGGGGCACAGGAAAATAATTTTCTTCGGTGGCGAAAGCCAGGGTACCTTTTTGGCTAGGCTTGTACAGGCCCTAGGGCCAAAAGCCTAGTACCTACCAATGAACCTATGAACCTATAAACAAAGTTAGTGAAATTTATGCATGGATAGCCTTCCACACTCCTGATGTCATCACCCTAACTGAGACTTGGCTAAAACCCCAAACCTCTGATAAAGACATTCTCAACCCAGTTATAATATACTCCATATAGATCACCAAAACTAAAAAGGGGGTGGAGTAGCCATCCACTACTCCAACCACCTCAACATTACAAGTATTATGAAACCTATTCCCTCCTTTTCTCCTGCTGAACTATTTACAGCTAACCTTAAAATCAGTGACCATACTACTATCATAGTAGCAGCCATCTAACTTCCTCCAGGAGACAACATTTCTCTGCTCGAAAATATTCTTTCATACTTTTCTCAACACATCTTCAATGAAACTATCCTCCTTGGGCATGTCAACATTAACTGGTTAACTCTCAGTAATCCAGACTATAATACTCATATTAATTTATATGGCTTTACACAGCTAATCTCCCAACCTACCCATACAAACAACTCTCACACATCTAGTACTCTTATTGACTGGGTACTTCTATCTAATCCTTCCAAATATCATAACCCTGAAACCCTACCAAACACCCTGAACGATCACTCCCCTATAAAAGTGCTTAGGTTCACTCTCCATGTCTCAAAACCTCCTAGATTTATCACTTGTGGCAAACTTTCTAACTTCCATACAGAAACCTTTAATGTCCTCCTCTCTAAAGTAAACTGGAAATTCCTTATCCAACTCCCACTAGAAGAAGCAGTCGTAGCTTTCCACTCCACCTTCCTTAGCATCTTAGACTCACTTACTCCCCCTTGCAAAGTCCATATTAAGTCCACCATATCTCAGTGGCTTTCAAAACCCACTCATACTCTTATAACTAGAGACAAATTATGAGAAAATGGTTACAAACTAATCTCCCTGCAGACTTGCAAAAATATAAAGAACTCAGAAATCTGACCAAAAAGACACATAAAGATAAAAAGGACTTCTATAACAAACCTCCCACAGCCCTAAAATCTAATCCTAAAAAATTCTAGAACTCTAGTAACCAAATATTACATCCTGATAATGTTAGCTCCCCCAATCCATGTCCAGACAAGACAGCTGAAGAAACTGCCACTATCTTCAATACCTACTTTATCGATTCAGTATCTAAGCTACTGAACCCTAAACCAAACTCCTCTACTACTAACATCTCCAACTTTTCTAAGCCTACTCCTAATATTATCCCCTCAAATACCTTCTCCCTCAAACCTGTACCTATTAGCTACATCAAAACTCTACTCTCTAAATTAAAACCATGCTCAGCATCAGCTGACAATATTCCTTCCACTTTTCTTCGACTAGCAGCTGACTCTCTTGCTCTCCCTGTATCTATCCTAATTCATAGCTCTATCTATGAATCTAAATTCTCTTCCATCAGGAAACAGTGCTACAATCTACCTATACACAAAGGAGGTAACTCTGCTGATATCTCCAACTTTAGACCTATCACTATCCTCTCCCCTCTCTCTAAAGTACTAGAAAAATGTATTCATAAACAAGTTATGCAGTATCTAATACAGGAAAATCTTCTTACACCACTCAAGATGACTTCAGACCCAAACATAGCACCACTACAGCTCTATTATCCTTCCTCAACACTGTCTCTGTAGCCATGGATGACCATAAACTTATTTCTTGCCTATTCTTGGATCTCTCAAAAGCTTTTGACACTGTCTCACACTCTCTTCTGCTGCACAAACTGCATAACTTCAACTTCTCCTCTGATACTGTTGCATGGTTCTCCAGCTACCTCACTGATAGATCTCAATCAGTGAGATGGCACTCTGCACTCTCCCCTCCTCTCCCTGTAAAAATGGGTGTACCTCAAGGGTCTATCCTAGGGCCATCACTTTTTAATAGCTCTATACCTCCTGTCCTCAGTCATCTTTAATGCAATACACAGATGACTCTACAGTCATCACCACAGCCAACTCTCGCTCTAAGCTCTTCTCAGACACTCAGACATCTTTTACCTTAGTTGAAACATGGCTCTCTAACAACCAGCTCATCCTTAACCGTAAAAAAACAAAGCTGTTACTCTTCCTACCTAAAAATTTCAACAATATTAAACCTTCCTTCTCCATACAGCCCCTTAATAACACTCCCATTCAGGTAGAATCCAGCACTAAGCTCTTAGGTGTAACCATCGACGATCAGCTTAAATTTGACTTGCATGTTAATAACTGTATCAAAAAGACTCATTCAAAACTAGGGCTCCATTA
>NC_056729.1:410471344-410586344 GCF_019279795.1 Protopterus annectens | reverse complement strand
AGATGTCTAGGGTGCCTAGCTTGTGGTCATATCTGACCAATGAAGACTTGACCTCTAGTGTGGAACACTGGTCGCCCATGTTGGTGATGACCAGGTCTAGGATATTGCTGCCCCTGGTAGGGGTGTGGATAAGTTGATCCAAGGTGTTGGAATTTATGAATTCCAGAAAACATTGAGCAGAAGAGTTGGTACATGAGTGGTTTTCCCAGTTAATGGTGGGGTAGTTGAAATCGCCCATTATTAGGGTGTTGGGTTGTACCCTAATATTTTCCAATGTATCAAGAAATGAGGAGTGGGAATCCTGGGGCATGGTGGGGGATCTGTAGCAAGTTACAATTTGGATCACAGTCTTGCTTAAAGTTAGTTTCACCTGGATAATCTCAGATGCATTATGCTGAGCAACTAGCCTGGAGGTGTGGATATCCTTAATGAATATGCACATGCCTCCGCCTTTGGTGTTTCGGTCCAGGTTAGGTGGCCAAAAGGTGTGGTATAAATTATAGACTGGTAATGCAGGGGTGCTCTCTGGAGCCTTGAACCAGGTCTCTGTCACTGCACAGATGTCGATGTTCTCCATTTTAAGGAGTGCCTCGAGTGAATGCATTTTGAGGTTTAGACTTCTAGCATTGAGTAGCATTACCCTCAGATTTCGCTCGCTTGTACCTATTATGGTAGTGAATTTGTCATTTGAACCTTGCCTAAAAAAGGCACTATAGGGGTGGCAAGAGCCTTAGCCAGTATCAGGAATCCCAAGGGCGACAGGTGCAGGCCATCTCTGGCAAAGCATTGTGGTCTGTCGATCATGTCATCCCAGACAGACAGATACTGGCTCTCCTTAGAATGACACCAGAAGCTTAGCCAATTGTTGAAATCAATCATTTTGTCCTACTACTGTGGTATCATTCTGGGTGATGGCAGGATGCTACTCAGGGCTAGGGTCATACCTGCCTGGGCTACAAGATTGAAGAGCTCCTCCATGTCTCTTTTCATGTAGTCCAGGGAGGTATGTCTCAGGTCATTCACACCAACATGGACAATGACAGAGTCATATTTGTACTTGTTGTGGAGTGACCTGAGTGCATGCATTATGTGGTGGATCCTGACACCCAACAGGCAGCTGACAGTAACTTTCTCTTTGTTTAGCCTGGTGAGTGGAACATCAGTGTGCCTGACTGTAGAGTCACCTATGACTAGAGTGCTGAGTACGTTGTTATGCCTTATGGGCTGTGGTTGAGTGGCACACTGAGTTTGTGGGCTATGTGTCATTTTGGTTGTGTTGGGGGGTGGAGGATGCTTGCATTTCTGCTTTGGATGGCTCTGTTGCTTGAGCAGAGCTCAAAAGAGAAAAAGAAAATGAATGAAAAAAGCATATATGACTAAAGATCGGGGCTTGGTATAATGGGTAACATTTTTGACTCACAGACACATGGTACAGTATTTGATTATCACCTTTGGGTAGAAAATTAGTTAGGCTTAGAATGGCCTATTAAAAGGTAGCCTATTGATTAGCTATAAACTTATGAAAGCATGAATCAAAGGGAAAATGACAATTTTAGATTGCATTCTGTAAATGTGAATAATATTATGAATACAGTAAAAAGAATAGTAATTGTGAATTGGTGTAATACATGTGATGTAGATGTAATTATATTAGAAGACATCCTTAGCAAAAATGGGAATATTAACCACTGTAGATTTAAAATGGAAAGAACAAGTATACAGAGTTATAACACAATATGCTTATACTAATTGTAAAGCAAGGGAAAGCTTATTTCATTATTTCATCAGATTTTAGACTGTAGTGATAAATATGAATAGTATAATAATAGGAGATTTTAATTGTGATTTAAGAGGCAAGAGTGAAAAGAAAGGAAATTATATAAAAATGTTAGAAGTTATAAGATGTGGTAGGTTAAAACTTTGTGAAAAAAATAATTGATTTACAAAATGGGTATGTATAGATCTGAAATAGATTATTTTATAGTATCAGAAAGTTTAGTTATAGGAGAAGGGGAGGTATTTGAATCAGAATTTTCTGATTATCTTGCAATATGGATAGAGATAAAGGAAAACAAGGAATATATAAAAATAGACAAAGGAATAAAAATGATTAATGAGAAAGCATGGAATTGAGAAGGAACTAAATTACTCATCCACTTATGGAAAGATCATATAACTATGAGAACATTTTATAAAATTTGGGCTGAATGGTGAATGATATTTCAGGAAAAAAAAAAATATATATATATATATATATATATATATATATTTTTTTTTTTTACAGTGGCAATATTATGTGAGAAAAATAAATAAAGAAAAATATAAAAAAACATATAACAATGCATTGGAAGAGTTAGAACATAATGATAGAAAGTACTTTGACAAAGAAGAAGAATTATATGAATGAAATCATGAAACAATAGTTTAAATATTTAAATAATTAATTCATATTATTATTCTGTAATATTATTAATTATTGACAATCATTTAATATTATTATATTATTATGTTATTTTATCATTTTATTATTTGTATTATTATTATTATTATTATTATTATTATTATTAAATCAAGAATTGTTATATAAGCAAAAATATTCTTTACAAGGAAAAACGATGAAGTATTGAGTCACTTAAGCATATTAGTAAAGGAAGATGGCAATGTAATGAGAGAAATAAGAAACGTAAAATGAGAAATAGAAATAACTCAGGAAAGGATTATGAATAATGCAATACAATATGTACAAGAAATGTCTGGAAAAAAAACGTAGTAAGAAAACATCGAAAGTAAAAAAAAGTTAACAGAAATAGAGAATAAAGAGGTGGAAAAAGAGATTTATTTAAATAATAAAGTATTAGGACAAGTAAATATAGATACGGCTGAAGTCCCAGATTGAATATGGTATGAAATATATAAAAAAATTAAGGGATTGGCAAAAAATATTTTTTAAATATTTTGAATTAATGATTAAATAAAGGCTTCATGTGCAAAGAATTATGTGGTGGAATACTTAAATTCATATGGAAGATGGAAGATAGAAGGAAATTTAAAAAAAATGGAGACCAATAGCACTGAATAATAATGATTATAAGATCTTTATGAAAATAATTCAAAAGAGATTTGAAACAAAAATGAAAAATATTATGGAATAATTTAAAGGGAAGAGTTGTCAAGAATTACTAATGACAGAGAAATTGTGGATGATAATCTGAGCAGACGAGAAGAAGCAAAAGTTATGATAGGAGACCATAATAAGGCATTTAACACAATTATAAATGAAATCTTAAGGGCAGTAATGAAAGAATATAATGTAAGTGAGAAATTTAGGAAATTATGTAGGTCACCATATAGTAACGATAAAGTAAAAACACTTGTGAATGACTGGTTAAGCCAAGAGGTACAAATGAAGAATAGAGTCAAACAGGGATGTCCAATGAGCTGCATACTCTTTGCATTGGTTATGAATGTGATAGTATGTGAAATAAATTACAACATAAAGAAGGTGGTGTATATAATACTTGAAGGGTTAAGAATTGCAGTTCTGCTAGCATATGCAGATGAAATAATAATTGCAAAAACATTGGATAAAAGAAGTAATAATTTGCACAAATGAATGTCTAGAGATGATAAGGATGGCTTTAAATAAAGAGAAAAGTAAAGGTTTAGGTGATGTAGTAAATATATGGGTATATAGTTTACAAAGAATGACATTTCTGTGTTAGGTATAACATTTGGGAATAAAGATGTAAGTAGAATTCAATGGAAAAAACAATAGAGGAAATAAAGCAAACCTGTCTTTCCTGGAGAGTATATAAATTATCATTCAGAAAAAAAGGCTTATTTGATACATTCAAAACTCATGGGAAAATGCCATATTTAGCAAGTGTATTTATTCTGCCAACATTATTTGAAAAGGAATTGTTGCAGATATATATTTTCATTTATATGAGGTTCTAGATTAAACCCAGTAAAAAGAGGAGTTTTGTATGTAAATAAAGAAGAAGGATGTTTAGGGTTAATTAACCCAGTGGTATATACTGATTCATTAAATATGTACAAAGAGTTAAAGCGGATAAATTAAAATTCTGACACATTAGGAATAAACCTGTATAAATATAAGTATGATAAATTTTCAAGTATGGTAAATAAAATAATAAAAGAGAAAGATAGTATATACATGAAGAAATAAAATGTTACCTAGATAAAATATTTTTGTGGAAAATAAAAACTGATATAGAAAAAAGGAAAGTGTAGTATAAGAATGTAATAATAAAATATTACTATGTAAAACTATAAAAAAAATCTAACAGATGAAAAAATAAAAGCTATAAAAATAAGAAGCAAAGCAGAACATAGAATGTCAAGATTTTTTGTGAAGACTGATAATAGACAAATTGCCAGTAAAATGAAATATGCTATATAAAAAGAAAAGTGAGAGAATATCCCCGGAATTCATGAAGCTTGCGCCATGCGCTGGAGTAGAGTCAGCGATCTAGCACCAAATATGGCCATCGAGCAATTCAGGTAAGAGCTGTTTCCACTTGCACTACCAGGGTATGCCAGAGCTGCGCAGCTCCCGGTGCATGTATGCTAATTACCCCATGCGCAGCAGTGTAGCATGCAAATGAAGGTATATAGCGATTCATGAAATTGTGCAGGCATAGCGTAAGCATGAGAAATGTAAACCAAAAAAAAAAAAAAACGGTTTACATTTTGTCAAACATAAAATCAGAGCCATGAAAGCGGACCAAACTTACGTATTATAATGTTAATATATGCCAATGGCTAAATATATAGCCAATGGCATAAAACAACATGCACAACATATAAAAAATAACATTTAATTTCATGGCCACACCAACGCAAAGTAAAACCACAGTGCATGGGTGTGCAAACGGGATCATAAGGAAAAATATATTTAGATGTCATAAAACTGTAATGTAACGCAATTCATGATATCCCCATAATAGTCAATGGCACACATGCTACACCACAACCATGGCGCAAGGGTTGCTAAGGGTCTGTGACAGTGTTCCATGTGGTAACTAGGAATTAGCAGTCAATGATATGCAAATGAGTCAAGTAATACTGAATCGCAAAAGCCCCGCCGGTGTAAGGATGTACCACACGGCATAGCGTTACAACACCGAGGAGTGGCCTGGAGGTAAATATGACATCAAGAGAGGGGTGCACCACCATAGCTGTAAGCATATTGGATCATTGCTAGTCCATGTTGCATGTTGCTAAGCTTTGCTTAGCTGAGGGCACACAAGGTAACCGAAAGTTCATGTGAACGTGGATGAAAACGCACATGAAACCCAATAAACAGATGTGCGTGGCACGCACCACAGCTGAAACAGGAAAGATACGGGAAGACAATAAGGAAATGCTGCAGCACGGTAACTGGAGTACAAATGACTAATTAACACCTAGAAACTCACAGTGGGCCATAGATAACAGCTAACAAGGCTGTTAGCAGCTACCTGCAGAACAGGAAAGGGGAGGTGCCGTACAGCAAAGAAAAAAGAACTGTTACAGCAGAACAAAACAAACTTGCTGCAGATCAGCTACATAACACATTTCCCAACACAATCCTGGGTTGTGGAAGCACAAAACAAGAAAGGTGGCAGCTGGATGCATGCCTGACAATGGGAGGTTAATCGGGTTGAAAATAGAAGTAAAGAGCAATAGATAAATCATGGCAGACAAGCGTAAGTCAACACCAAAGGTCCCACAATAGCAGTACCTGCTGTAAAACCAATAATGAAGATACCCTGCAGCTGGAATAGCACAAACACACCCAATTACACCAGCATCATCCATTGCACAATAGTATAAGGTGTGAAAGCCCCACACACACACTTGTGTATTCCCAGACACTCTGCACCATTGGTGTATACAGATGGGGAACTTTTAATATGTATATGTTAGGGGCTGCCATAGCTTTGATTCACCAGCATGTGTTGGAGACTGATGGTGTGCAGGATGATGCTGACAACCATCTCAGGCACCGGAGGAGGAGATGAGTGTTTAGACCCAGGGTAACCTACCACGGGCTACATGATCTGGAGATAGTAGAGCATTACAGGGTGGACAGGGACATCATACAGCAACTTGCTGAGCTGTGCCGGCCACGCCTCAGAGCCAGAAGTAACAGAGGGGAACCCATCCCAGTGGACATGAAGGTATGTGTAAGCTTGAGAATACTAGCCACAGGTACCTTCCAAAGGCCAACTGGGGATATCATGGGGATCTCACAGGCATCAGCATCCAGGGTACTCCACCAGTTCCTGGATGCCATGTTACCACATGCCAATGAGCACATATACTTCCCTCGAATGCAGGAGGAGTTGGCCAGCAATATGAGTCTCTTCCACCGTGTGGCGGACTACCCAGAGATACTGGGTGCAATAGACTGCATGCACATACACATCAAGTCACCACCCGGTGAGCAGGGTAGGCGCTACATAAACTGCAAGGGATTCCCCTCCATCAACTGCCAGGTCGTGTGCAATGCCCAAGGCATTATCATGGATGTGTGTGCTGGCAGTCCTGGAAGCTATCACGACTCCCACATCTGGCATGCCTCACAGCTGTATCAGGCATTTGCCAGGGGGGACATCCCATATGGCCACCTGGTGGGGGATGCTGGCTATGCACTGGAACCGTGGATGATGACTCCCATCAGAAATGCACACACAGCCATGCAAGAATGCCATAATGAGGCACACGCAAAAACCAGAATCATCATCGAGCACATGTTTGGGATGCTGAAATCATGGTTCCGTTGCTTGGACATATCTGGTGGAGCCTTGCAGTACTCTCCAGGAACATGTGCCCACATCTTCATAGTATGTTCCATGCTACACAATATGATCCTGTGGAAACAGCTGCAGCAGGGACAGAATGGTGAAGGCCCTCACAGTCCACCACCATTGCCAAGGGACCCCCAGGCACAGGGGGACTCAGACCATGAACACCCTGTGCTAGCCCCAGTAGGAAGACGGAAGCATGCCTAGTATGCCCATGCCTTGGCAAAGAGGGAACATATAGCACACACACTGACAGTGTAGGCACTCATGGACTGACACCCTTCTCCACCTACACACACAGCAAACATGGATGGCACACCCACACGACCACCTGTAAATTGTCATGTATAGGTGGTCTGATGTGTGCATCCTACATAGGTATCCCTCAACTATTGTACACACAACCGCCATTGGCACAAGGTAAGTCAATACCTGAACAGTAAATTAAGCTATCAGCATGTGTCCATACTGTATGTACAGGTTCATAGATACATAGGTAGGTACATGCCCCACCACTGAGGCCACTCATAAGCATAGGCAAAACGTGTCAGCTGTCACCACCCCATTGATCAACTAACTGTCCCTCTGTGGAGCAGAGCCACTTGCGGGATCCCGGGGGTGTAGCTACTGTTCACTACCCACTCTGCAAGGATTCCCTGGAGTGTCAGTGAGTGGTTTTGTATAATGTAATCAGGGATGTAATTCCAAATAATGGGGAGTATCCCTGACAGGAATCTTCACAGATGTGTACATGTTACATAGTATACCTTAAACACAGCTTGCATATATAGGTAGTTCTCCACAGAATAATAAACATGTGGAACACACAACTGCTGAAATGTGTGTCAATCACCCTTGCACTTCCAGTGCCTGCTCTGAGAGGTAAGATATCACTGCCAGGATTAGAACATGCAACCATGTACACATTCATCACAATAACATACCACTAAGCTACCTGCAATGTACCAATGGCAGTTGTGAATACTGACAGTATAAAACACAAAAGGTAGGAATGTGTTGAAATAGGACAAACCGGCATGTACACAATGAAAGGTGTATGATATATATATATATATATATATATATATATATATATATATATATATACACATCATCATATATAGAGAGAGAGAGGGAGAGACAGAAAGAGATATGTCGATATATGGGGATATACATATATATGTAGATATATAGATAGGTTAACAACATCTACATAATCATGGAGGTACATATAAACGGGATACCTACCACATACCGACTGCTTTACATACCGAAGTGCATAATCCCGAGGCTTAAGGTCCGAAAGAACACAGTACCGAAACACCAGATGCAAGAGGTATAATCTCACGATGTTAATCGACGGTTAGTCAGTGCTTCTGGTGTTGCAGTTTTGGTAGGTTACTGTGTGTACGTGTGTTTCTTAGGGCTGTAGTGTGTGTAAGTGTGTGTTCTGTGTGTGGTGTGTGTTCTTGGGGGACTGTAATGTGTGGCTGTGGGTTAGCTTTGTGTGTCTGTTTGTGCGACCTAGGATGTAGAATATTAAAGTAGGGGGTGGTGTGGGAGGTGCAGACACCTACATGGGGGGGTGTAGGGGGGCTTGGCCACCTGCTCATACGTAGTGTAGGATGGTTTGTTTGGATGTGTTGGGTAGCAGTGTGTCTATGTGTGCATGTGTGTGTTCCATGTTTGTGTTACCTTCGCGAGTTACTGTCAATGTCGGTAATGTGGGTATGGGAGACTGGTCCCGGTACTGTGTGCATTGGAACACTGTGATTTCGGGATTCCATAGGTCTCCAGTATACAGCTATTGAAGTGTTCACATATGTGTATAACATAGACCATAGCAATCACACATTCCGCCACTACCAACCTTTATGAACAAAGGATATGGAGAGTATATGCCTATACACCATTACAAATATGTGCTATGGACATGAGCCAATGATAGTGTTACCACCTGTCCCACTTTGCGAGGGACACTCCCTCTTTGGGCATTGTGTCCTGACCAAATATATTAAAAGTGGAAAATGTCCTGGGATTGTAGGACATAATTATGTCCCATATGTACTGTAATAGTTGCATACAATAGTTATTTCTGAATCTAAAATACCTACATGGTACAGGAAATAGGATAAGCAACTAAACTGCTACAAGAATAAGCTTATAATTAGGCAAGAAAGGAAAGTTCTATCCCTTGTACTGACCGTGAGTTTGTGTCAGCCTGTAAAATCAGATGTGTGTCCTGAAAAGGACCCACTATGGCCATATGAAAAGATGGCAACCCTAGCCAAAGAGGGTCAGTCACCAACACAACTATGATGACTGCAAATACCTATGACAGAAATACACAGCTATCATGTAGAAACACATTATTACATTCAGATGTATTACCGAAGAGATTCAAGGACTAACATCACTTGCATGCTATGCAGGAACCACATAACAGTGCCTTAATGAACAGCCTGCAATTACCATTGTATTAGTCCACAAAAGGATAGGTGTTCAAATAGGGAAGGAACCCTCACGCACATAGCGATTATGTATAAAAGCAGTTCCTATACACCTGCATCTGCTAAGCACACCCACCAACATCACCCCCACACCCAAACTTATTACAATACAAACTGTAATAACATCACAAATCATTCACACACTATACGACATCTGCAGAAGCCTTAACATACCTTGTCAGAGACACACTAACATGGCCCTATGTGAAATAGCTGCTGTTATACAATGGAACAGCTGCTGATGTAATAGGGTTTGTTTGCACTAATCCCATTTCAGAGGATTGTGCATACACCGGGATGTGTTGGCAATTAGTGAGTAACAGCACAGTATGCTACACTTGTACACCAAATCAAGGATGTCTGATGAGCACACTGTACACCTCATAACAGTTCATGCATAGCCATATGGCCTTGAGCTGGCCAAACATCCTTGCCAGACTTAAACATCTGCAGAAGTATCAGGTACAAACAAACCTTGCATAAGTAGCACTGTTCCGAAATATAACAGCTGTACTCACATGTAGAACTAAATCATCTAGCCATTACACACAGTCCACAGGAGTCATGAAGCTAATATATATCTGTGTGTCTCCATATAGCTGTTGAAATATATCGCAATAACACATCTAGGCCATCTCCCTCGAAAGTAAGGCAAACAGACAACGCCTAAAAGGAGTACTCACTTATACACCACTGTTGCCATGGTATCGGCTAATGGAGTAGCTGCACAGCTAATGTGCATCCAATTAACTACTTTGGAGCAGCAATTGGTGGTCAGGATACCACATGTTACTGATATGTAACTAGAAAAGGATGTGTTATCACACATTCAAACCATCCGTATATACCAGCGGAACGTTACAAAGAACATTGAAACACAAACCAAAAAGGAGTGAATCAACAGTTAATGACACCTCGGGTTACTAATAAGGTATGTAGAACAGTCAGTATGTCTGTGTATGTAGTACTATTCTGTAGTATTTAAAGTGCACACAATTCATATAGTGGAAACAGTTATCTTGTAGTGATGTATTGTTGAGCATAGTAACGCTTGTAGTATTTGTGTGTACTGCTGTAGGTCACAAGGCAAACACCGCATACACCACAAGGGATGCTATATAAGGGCTTTGAACAGAAATACTCCTCACCAGCCGACGTCAGTGGCAGGGCTGGTCCAACAAGTATGTGCTATAACAGGGGATAGTATATGTTGATATATTTTAACTGTAGCCATATGTATGGGTGTAATACAGAGAATAACATGTGGAAGGTTGGGCAACTGTGCAATTATGATTCGCATTGTGGGATATTGTGCCAATAACTGTGTAATGTACAGTATTGTAAGCAGATATGTATTACAAGCTACATAGCATTATTGTAATGGTAGGCAAACATTAGTTATGTCAATTGGCATTTACAATACACAATAACAGGATACATATGTCCTTTAATGAGTCGACAATTTATCAGCATGATAGCAAAGTAAAATGGAAGAGCTATTTAACTATCCATGCACATAAGACATGTAATATGTGCAAAGGTAGGTACTAGGCTGTCTTACCAAGGGTATCTGTAAGCCTAGCTAGCGTGTGTTGGCTTTTGCCACCCCCATAGGTTGGTTCCCTGTGCCTCTGAATGGCAGAGCCAATAGTTCCCTGTGCCTCTGTCCAGCAGAGCCACTGCAGTGATCCCCGGGGTACATGTCTGTCTCCCATCCACACGTCAAGGTTTCCCTTGAAGAGTGCTCATGAGGGGCCCTGCCTGATGTACATTGGAATCATGTTCCAAAGCATAGGGAGTGTCCGGGTCAGGAATCTATCCATCCAGCATGCCCTACTCATCGTTGTGGTTAGGTGTATATCCCTAGAGCATGTGGCTCTCAGGGGCTTCTGTTTAGGTGGAGCATATCCAGCAATACAGAGTTGGACATAGACCTTGTATGTCAAGCAGAGATCACCTGTGAGTATGCGGTATGCAATTGAGTACAGCTGGAGTTTCGTAGGTTGGGATGCATAGGTCATCTGTTTGAGGTCAGTAATCCTCTTGGTGTGGTACTGGTGTGGTCTTCCAAGCTGTTGCAGTTGTCTTGTAAGGTATATCCCAAATGGAGTGTTGTACCCTTTAATGGGTCTAATATGACATGTGTAGAGTCACAATGGCCCCTCTGATCTGGATGCGAACCCATTAGAGATTAGGAGGGCCATGTAGAAGGATATTCTAACCACCTTGTCATTATGGGTATCAAAGGATAGATTGCTGTCTACTGGGGTTTCCCGATCCCATATTACCTTTTCTGTATGTAGGGGACTAGCACCTATGTGACAGTCCACAGGTAATTAGTTATATCCAAAGGGGATGACTATGCACTTTTAGGCATTCAGCTTGACACCATGATATTAACACCAGGTATCCGTCTCAGTGCGACCCTTCCAGAGGGTGTCTGTAACAGCTGGGGAAACAATTATGTCCCCTAGTTTGCAGTCATCTGCAAACCTTTTCAGCCAAAGCCCTCCTGTGCTTGTCTGTACATCAGAGAAGTATATACCAAACATGAGGGGTCCTAGGACTGAGCCCTGGGGGACACCAGTTGTAACTGGTATACAGTCGGACCTAGGGTATGCAACTCCCACTGTGTGGGCTCTGTCCGTGGGCCACTTTGCAAACCATCACATGACATAGTGGTTAATGTTCAGGCAGATGGGTATGTTGATAATACCAGAAGGAGGAATGGTGTTGAAAGCTTATGAGAGATCTAGGTAGGCTGTGTGAATCTCCTTACCCTCATCTAATGCCTTGGTAACTGTCTCTAAGAAGTCCACCAGGTTTAGGAGGCATGGTCCGGCCTTAGCAATGCCAAACAGGGAGGGGTCAAAGGTTGGGAGGTACCCAATGTCTCTGTGACAGTGATCCATGATGTGCACCATAGCCTTGCAGACCAGGCTAGTCAGGCCTATAGGGAAATAAGTCCCATGGTCCATTGTGGTGCCACCTTTGTGGAGTGGGATAACTGCTGCAATGCACCATTCAGGGGCACTATGCCCAAAGTGAGGCTATTATTGAACATGGTGCATAGGTGGGGAGACGGTACGATCTGAAGTTCGTGTAAAATGCAGCCTGGGATGTTGTCCGGTCCCATGGATGCTGTGATATTGCCTTTAGGAGTGTGCAGCTTTGAGAGGGATCTGCCAGGATGTTGCCAATATCAATTGTTTCTGTAATGTTCGTGCCTTTGTGCTGTAACTCAGAGCAGATCTGGTTGTTGACATTGAGATATGCGACATAGCTATAGAATGCTTTGTGGTTGTTGTTGATATTAGTTGTGTTATAGTTTTCGTAGTTAGCTTTGGAAGATCTTATAAGGGATTTCACCTTCTTACTGAGGCTGGCCAGGGATCTCCTCCATGCATGGTATTGTACTCTCGTTTGCAACAGTGTCTTCCTCCTGTAGTACAATATGTTTATGGCAGGTGACCACCAGATTGGTTTAGTTAATTAGGAGTATAGTGTCCTGGTTCTGTTTGGGATAGCACAAGCCATGCACTCCTGTAAGTGCTTATAGAGTGAATTTGTGTAGGATTCAGCAGTTGTCACAGTACTGTCCATCTGCATGGGTGTCATGACGTCCACCACGTGTGTCTTAAGAAGCATGTAGTTGGTCTTGTAGACATATTATACTGTGATTCCCTTAATGGGGGGTAAGTGTGGGATGTGGATATCAATGGTGTTCAGCACATGTTCTGATCGGACCAACGAGGAGTTGGCTTCATGTGTGGAGCACCAGTCACTCATGCTGGTAATGACTAGGTCTAGGATATTGTTGCCACTTGTGGGTGTGTAGATATGTTGAGTCAGGGCATTGGTGTTTATGAATTCCAGAAACCGTTGAGCTAAGGTGTTGGTACACGAGTAGTTTTCCTAGTTAATGGTGGGGTAGATTCAGTGAGACTTATGTGATGAGTGTGGTGTTGTGCGACTGTGTACCTTCTCCACATGACAGTCAGGGTCTGGCTTGGTTGGAGAGACCTTTACCTCCAGTTTGGCCAGATGAGTGCATCTCTCACAGGTTGTAGTGTTTGGTGGTAGGCGGGGAGGCTTGTCTGTGTACATGAGGCAATGTGTACATTGCCTCAAGATGTCCAGATTCATTAGATAGACAGGTGAGAACACTAGCAGTTGACTCTTGGACATGCCTGAATATAGAACTACATTCGCCTAGATAAGTGAAGAAAGTGAGTACAAGAGCTACATTACTCTATGCAAGTGAGAAAAGTATGTACAAAACCTGTTCACCCTTACCTGTAGGTGATGTGGAAGATTGAGTGCTATAGTAATTATTAGCTTACATAGTGTTTACAAGTCCTGAACAAGTGCTTAGCATGAATAAGCAATCCAGATAGGGTCTTGGATAATATAAACACACTGTCCCCTCCCCCCAACAGGTACACAAGCATATATCCATGTACACCACAGGGCCCCTGTACCCACAACTATGCAAGTACAAGCTGCACTCAGTCTGCATGGGACCTGCCCACATCACAGGATGTATAATACACATATGGCAAAACAAGATGCTCTCCACGTACACATCATGTAAAACATAGCTCCATGTCAGGTTGTGTACACACTAAATGGTGCACACCAACAGGTATCACAACCCACAAAGGGTAAAACCTTATGTGAGCATGTCTGCAGGGTCACAGGTCATGTCTGTTAAGGCAGTGTAAGTCCTTATATGTGACATATACACTGTATCAAGGTCGACTGCATTAATCTGTACACATCCAGCCATGTGCTGATTGGTAGGAACACCATTACAAGCAAACAGACATGCCCACATCAAGACAGCAACCATATGGAGTATGAGCAATGTAATCAGGTGACACACACACACATATATGGTGATAATATCCACTCAACATTGAGTGTCACATGTGTGTGACAAACATGTCAGTGTCATGTAGGTTTGCAAATACAACTATTTAAACTGAATTAATGCGATACACATGTATGTTCAGCTGTAGCTCTGTATGTCTCTGAGGTACTGTGACCTGTCTCCATGATTATGTCTTCCAGGTATGCCGCGTGCAAGGCTTCTCCCTTTTACATGCTTGGAGGATGAGGCCCTCATCCCATACCTACTCGACAATCACGATATCCTGTTCAGCCTTCGCAGGAGGGTTAATGATGTAGGTGGCCACAACTGCAAATACCAGCAGGTGCGCAGACACTGTACAGACCTCATTAGATGGGCGAAACAGTGTGCAAATGCAATCGTCAGTGAACAAGGTGCAACAGGTGGTGGCCACCAACCCAGCCCCCACTCAAACGTACTTAGGAGCTACTGGCCAACCTGGAGACAGCTGCAGAACCACATCCACAAGCTTTAGCCGATATTGTGGAGGTGGGTGTCTCTCAACCACTGAGCCTGGAGTTGCCTGGTAAGTCAGTACTGCACGTATAACAACTATATTCCATATAGCTGCATGTGTCACTGTACAATATGTAATGTAACATCATATGCAAGGCATGTATACACACATGCCACATACTATAGTATGCTACTCTGTGTATGCACATATGTGCATACACCATAGTATAGTCTAATGTACTGGTGTATGTGTTATGCACATTGCTCCCTGTAGCCTTTATACAGGGGTGGATTATGTTCATACTGCTGTGTTACTCCTATTTAGGTACCTCTGGCATTCCGCTGCGAGAGCAGCCCATTGCAGGTGAGACTGTTATTATTTATCAGGAACCGTAATGCACAAATCTATCTGCCATGTGGCCATTCACAACATGTACACATAATGTATGGTCCTGTCACAATATACAGGTCGGACCTGCAATGCATCACAATGACTATCCATGTGCAACACTTGCAAACTATGTGAATCATCTCACCGACATGAATCCTCACAAACATTATTGCCAGATGTGTTGACAGCTGTGCATGCAATGGTGGAGGTGCTGTTCACTTTAGGAACATACAACAGATCTGATCTACACATGTGGTGAATACAAACAGTACTACACAGTGGGCTGGAGTATGGCCAGCACACAGGTTTTACCAGTGTGGATCATAGCCCTGCTATGAATGTCACACAATGTGATGTGCTATCCTGACATGTCCATGACATCTATTGGCCTGGCTGCTACACGGCCTACCTAACCTGAAAATATATCCCACATACCACCCTTTATCTGCATAACCCTGTTGTCAGTGGAGCATATATGTCATATGGGACAAGACAGGCATGTGAAATAGATGCCTATCACAATAATTTGGACAACACATGTACACACATGGCCATGGAGGATGGCCAGAGACATGGAGCAACACACACAGTAGACATGTTGTGCTTGTGTGTACACCCTGTCGTACAATGGCTACACATGGTTCGACCATGGTCTTTGTATAATGGTCATAATGTAGATGTGGAACACTAGACATCCTATAGGCTTGTGCACATCTTGTGTAGGCATAACATCAATCCACCACATAAGATGTGTTGAACATCTTGAGGGTGTTGCAACATGACAGCAGTCACCTGTACAGTATCCACATCAGGCCACAGATACAGTGTATTCCCATTACTGGTGATGGACATAAATGCTATACAACTCCTTGTGTGTGTGTGGTACACAGATGTCATGTGGGACATGGTGTACTGACGTGTTCGCCGTGTCTGGCCATAGTTGCCAGGCTGCAGCAATATGGTTGCAGATGTGCATGGCTGTCATCCGTATACCCATCAGTGGCCTGGGTTACAACTTCCACATCATGGTTTAGTGTGTATACACCTCATTGATGTGGGTCACATTGCACAGTATATATGTATTGTATCTGAACACAGTCATGGCTACGAACCCTGTCTGTAACTCACACTGTATAGCACTAGAGATACCTCATGATTCCTTACAATGGCCATGCACCTCAGCTAAATTTGCAGTATATCTGTACGGTGGACAGACAACACTGAATTGGTACACCATTGCCCCACTGTATATTTGACAGGACACCATTGTGTTAAACATGTACGCATGTCATTGCACACGTCAGCAGATCACATGTCATACTACATGTTTTTATCAAGATCATATGCCACACATCAGGCAGGTGTACTGTTAACCTGTGCTGGTCCACATGGTGTAACACAGGGATGTATGCTAACCACTACTATGATTGTGTAATTTGCATGCCGTCGGCTATGACACATGCATGCTGTTGTGTGCAACCTAGGGATGTATGATAACTACCACTATTATTGTCTGCTCTGCATGCCGTCTGCCGTATCACATGCATGTTGCATGCCTTCTGTCATATCACATGCGTGTGTGTGTGTGTGTTTTGTGTGTGTCTATTGTATAGATTGTAATGTACAGTTCTTGTCTGCCCTCACAGGTGATGTAAGTGCATTGCCCTCCTGCGGTAAATCAGATGTTAGTGTCCCCACAGACTCTAGCAGTGATGATGAATGTATTATTGGGACACAGGCAGAGTAGTCAGGGGCTGAAACTGTGCCATTGGTTGCCATTCCATCTATATCCACCTCATCCCCGCACACAGATCCCATACCTGCACATACCCCATCACCAGTGGCCATAGAGGAAGGACAGTTGGCACATGGTAGCTTGGAACAGAAAAGTGTGGGGGCTATGGAAGGTGTGCCTGCACACCATGGTGTCAGCCAAACTACTGGTGGTGCCCCACACAGGCACGTGGCCAGTGCTGCTTGTAGGAGGACCTCGGGCCAACATGCTCCTGCATGACAGAGCACAGCAGCTGGTGTCACCAGATGCATGTTTCAGGCTGTAATGGAGGCACAGGCACATGCTGAATGGCACAACAAAGAAGATCAGATGGCTGCTGTCCGTTCTTTAAACAACAGCATCCAGGCAATGGTAAATGCTCAACAGCAGATTGCTGATGCTTTGGATAGACAGTTGGGTGACATGGTTGGAGTCCTTGACCGTGGCATGACAATCCGCGAGCGTGAGCTGTCTGTGTTGGAACATCTGGTAGGAGTGAGGCATCGGGCATGTGGACGTGGGCCTGCTACATCACCTGTGTCAGGTCTACATGTACGAGCTACCTCACATGCCCGCTCCCATAGTGGTGGTAGCAGCAGCAGTGCATCTGGTGCTGTGCTGTCCACACCACAACACAGCAGGCCACGTGTACGTGGCCCGGGATGGTCCCAACAGGGACATGGTTCCAGTGGACTAGTGACATCAGACAGTACCCAATCTGCACCTCTGTCTGGTAGTGCCCGTGCAACCCCTGGCAGGCACAGGTCGCATGTCCGTGGCCAGACACCGTGAACTGTAAAACCTCACCTGTACAGTCTGCAGCTGTCAATAATACCCCTGTGTAGGCCAGACAAATGGGAGAACTGTGTGCAGACATATACGCACACACTGGACACATATGTAGGGCATTGCAACACACACATGCATAACATCCACACACACCCAATTAGATCAAAGGCCCAAACCCACACACATGATGTCATCCAATGGTGCAGCCTAGGCCTCCGGCAAACATTAACACCCTGTGCCTATGATGATGCCTGTGCCACATCCCTGACATCCACACCATCGGTGCAGGGACATGCTCATATGGTCTGATGCACAGGGTGAACAGACTAGGATGATACATGTAGTTTACAAATGTTGAGGACTGTTGACAGACAGCAGATATATCATGTAGTACAGGTGTACAATACTGTTAACAGTATGTGTCTTGTGTAACAACAGTGCAACCGAGGCCTCCAGAAAACATTAACACCCTGTGCATATGATGATGCCAGTGCCACATCCCTGACATCCACACCATCAGTGCAGGGACATGCTCATATGGTCTGATGCACAGGGTGAACAGACTAGGATATGTGTAGTTTAAAATGTTGAACACTGTTGATAGGCAGCAGATATACCATGTAGTACAGGTGAACAATACTGTTAACAGTATGTGTCTTGTGTAACAACAGTAAATGCATGTTGGTCATGATGTTCTGCTGTCCTTCATCAGGTCTAATTGCATGTGCCGGTGGATGTCAGTGTTTGCGGTTGTGTCCCATATGTCATTGTGGACTACTCACAGGTATGTATGAATATACCAGCATGCACCATGTAGCTGCCACATACCAGTGAGAATGTCCCATGTTACAAACACGTCTACCATTCCAAGAGCATGATAGCTGTGTATGAAGCTACTGTGGCCACAGACGTGACATCCATAAAGGGTGACATCACAGGTACAGTTACATGGAGTGGTGAGGTAAGAGAGTGGTCTAGCTGATTACAAGGGTAGAGGCCAGTGGGAAGTGTGATGCCTCAATGGGAATCAGTAATACACGTTCCCATTACAGGATACCAACACACAACTGCACCCACACACTCAGGTATTGACACACATGTATTCAGTGACACTGTAACACACACACACACACACACACACACACACACACACACACACACACACACACACACACACACACACACACACACACACCTTCACTGGCACAGTAACACACACTCGCACACAGTTGCTACTGGTGGAATGAGGACCCCTGCCTATGTGCAAATCATCATTACAGTACTGTGCACCTACATGACGCGCCACAGAGAACACACATGTACAGGTAGTCAGTACGGCCTAAGATCGGGGGCATCAACACGGATAGTTGAATGCATCACCTGGACGGTGGGAGGGGTCTTATCAGTTCAGTATGGTAACATACATCCTCACCACAGGGACCAGTCAGCCCTACATACACACACTGTGGCATTCAGTAATTAATACACCTATGTCATGCACATACAGATACCTCACATGTATGAGATACACGCCCCTCCCTATGTCCTGCTTTCTACATTGCAGTCTGTACAGATGTGTACACTAGTGTACAGGAGAGTGAGTAACAATTGAGATGTATTCCCCACAATACGTGACATATATGGACACACACGCAACCACACATGCCAGTACTGTGAATCTCAGACCTGCCTAGCTCATGTTATGTATGTCAGATGTACAGCAGTATTGCACGCGTTACAAACTGTACTGACACTTCCTGTGCCAACAGTGCTGATATATGCACTAGGGACCTCATATCTATTAACAGGTGTCAAGTGATTTACCTTCACTGTCACCCTGACCGCTGTTTAAGTTGTGTGTTATGTCCTTCAGTTAATAAAACCATTGCTTACCGGTTACACAGGGTATTGTAGGACAGCTTGTGACACACCTGTGAGCTGTCCACAGCAAACATCCATCTGCAAAGATGCTCTGCCACTTAGTTATTTCAACACATCTGTCCATACCTGTGGTACATCTTTCTGTACAGTCAGCATATCACCATATAGAGTTGGCAATGTTGAGACTGCATTGCAGCTGCATGATGTACTAGGACACACGCCACCTGCATACATCAGCAACTGCACACACATGTTATCTGAATGCACAACACTTCATGTACAGGTGTGTAGGTCCTACAATCCTGATATTTGGTCATGTTTGTAGACATTGCAATTGGTGGATATGTGTAATGACATACATGACACATGGACTGTTGTATGATATGATGGGTGACCAGTACAGAGGGGATGTTACCTCTGTCAACACTGATATCACACCGTATGTGCTGTTAGCATTCAGCAGCCATGGACCTACATTCCATGCGCATGTGTGTAATGGCTGTAGCCACCTGTTTGCACGAATGACAACAGCTATGCTATTTACAGGTATGTTGTGTGTGTGGCATGTACATACCCAGGGCAGGAACATGTATGTCATATCCATACATGAGGATGTGTACTGGTGTACAGCAACAGACATCTGCTATTGGTGGAAAGTACCGAGGGCCCTTGGTATGAGTACAGCTGACCTGGTCACAGACAGTGGTATAATTGCATTGCATAACACATGATGCAACTGTGTCAGTACATGTGTACTGTCTACAGTTGATGTAGAGCTTAGTACAGTACACAGGTCAAGGGTCACATGGTGGTCTACTCGTCTGTCATACAACATGTATGGTTGCGTGTTGGTGGTCTGAGGGCATGGTGATGTCTGCAGTTTACATCCTAGAATGCAGCATGTGACACTGTGTCCTGCACATGGCTCATCTGTGATGCCTTTCATGGGGGAACCAGTCAGTACATGTGAGTGGCCTTTATGTATGTGGGTACACCACTTGGAGCAGTCTGTACCTGTGTTATGGCCCACATGTCTGGTTCTGATGTATATGGTGGTAGTGCTAGGTTCTGAGGTATATGGTGGTAGTGCTATTGTGCACTACAGAGACATCAGCCTAGTGTTCCTCACTGCATAGATGTCAGTACTCCCCATTGTTGGATCTACAGTGGCCAGCTGTGAATATGGATGCTACACATCTAGCACTGGTTAGCATAAGAAAACAATGCAGTTGTCCTGTAGGTGTATGGGAGTTAACCTGTGTTTAGGACATTTGCCTTGGAATGGCACTGTGTGGGTGGATGCAACTTGGGTAATAGCCACACTCCCTTGTATCATGGATGCATGTGATATGTGACAAAGGCCTGCCTACTGTCAGCCATGTCATCCCAGAATGACAGCTGATGTTGTGTAAAAGACCAGTGTCAAATATATGTAGAGCAGCGTTCCCACTAACAATGACAACTACTAACACCAGAGCCCATTACAATGTGTTCTTTACGTCTACCTGTAATAGCATGGCCACTGTGGCCCTCCGTGTTTAGTATCAGAGTGCATCCCAGTCAGCCCTGTGCTACTAGGAGTATGAGCATGCCCAGTATATCCTTGTGTAGATGGACATATAGTAGTGCATTCCGACCAGCCCTGTGCTACTAAGTGTGTGAGCATGCCCCCTGTGCTATGCTATTAAGTGTATGAACATGCTCAGTATATCCTTGTGTAGATGGACACATAGTGCATTCCGAACAGCCCTGTGCTACTAAGTGTGTGAGCATGCCCAGTGACACCTTGTGTCGGTTATGTGCCTCTGTGTATGAGCATGGCCATTGTAACCCTGTATAGTGGTAGTAGTCGTCCATTCCACAGATGGGCATACTCCAGGTCAGGATGGATCCCTACTTTAAACACACAGGTTCATATGTATGTACATCTTAACTGCCAGCATCCCTGTTGATGTCCACATTCCCAGATTGTCATAAAGACAGCCTTGACATGTGTAGTCTGTGTGGTTCATAGGTTCATAGGTTTATACTAGGCTATCTCCCCTAAGGCATTTATAAGCCTAGCCCAAATTTTTGTGGCTTACGCCACCCCTTATATGAAAAAATACTGTGCCCATTAGTTTGTTGTGCCTCTGTCCAGCAGTGACACAGAGATGATTCCCGGGGTAAACCTACGATCTCCCATCCACAGGTCTAGATTTCTCTTGAACAGAGTCAGCGAGGTGCTCTGCCTCACATGGACCGGGATTTTATTCCACAGCATAGGGAGTCTCTGAGTGATAAATCTATCCCTCCAGCACGTCCTATTTATATCCGTGCTAAGGTTTAAGTTGCTTGCTCTAGTGGTTTTGATGGATTTGGATTTTTTGAGGTGGAGCATGTCCATTAATTCCGGGTTGGACATGGCCTTGTATGTCAGGCACATGTCACCTCTGAGCAGATGGTATGCAACTGAATAGAGCTGGAGTTTCTTCAATCTGGCAGCATATGACAGATTTTGGAGTCCCTTTATCCTTTTGGTGAGGAACTTTTGGGGTCTCTCCAATTGCTGCAGATGTCTGGTGAGATACATCCCGAATGGGGCATTGTACTCGATCATTGGTCTGATAAGTGAAGAGTACAGGGGAACAATGACCTCACTAGATCTGGATGTGAATCCCTTCATGATCAGGTGGGCAATGTAGAAGGTCTTTCTAACCACTTTAGCAATGTGAGTGTCAAAAGAAAGGCCACTGTCAACCTGGGTCCCCAGGTCCCGGTGCGATTCATAAGTATGTAGTATTGTTATAGTAACCTGTAAATAGGCAGATGTTCCGTACCCGACACTGGTGTGTGTGTGTGTATGTCTGTCCCCATTTACCAGTGGGCTCTAAATTGCTTTTAGACTGCCCACACTCCATACATTTCTTATACCCACCGTTAGCAAGGCCGATGATGTCACCCATTTACAAATACACCTCTGGGAGTGCTGTGTCCCAGTAATCTTGGTAGCATGTTCTGTAACTGCATAATGCAGTAGTGTAATAAAGTAGTTAGGTCAGTGTTCTCATCCCACACTTGCCGTGTGTGTGTGTGTCTCTATTTGCCTGAGGACTGAGTAATGCTTTTATACCGCTCATGCTCCATACATTTCTTATACCCACCGTTATCAAGGCCAATGATGTCACCCATCTACAAATATACCTCTGGGAGTGCTGTGTCCCAGTAATCTCGGTAGCGTGTTCTGTAACTGTGTAATGCTGTAGTGTAGTAAAGTAGTTAGGTCGGTGTTCTAATCCCAGACATGCCAAGTGTGTGTGTGTGTGTGTGTGTGTGTGTGTGTGTGTGTGTGTGTGTGTGTGTGTGTGTGTGTGTGTGTGTGTGTGTGTGTGTGTGTGTGTGTGCGTCTGCCTGCATGAGACAAGTACAGTGCTTTGTAGTATTCGCTGTAGCGTGTGCCTTAAATGCATGTTGCTGCAGTGTGATATGGTAGGGGTTTGTATACAGGACATGGCAAGTGTGTGTTTGTCTGTCAGAGCCTGTGTAGAGGTGGCCATGATTGTCTTACCATTGGACATATTTGGGAGTGGGTTTTGTAGTTTTCCTATATAGTATCCGTCTTATGACACATTAAACACCTCACGAGGAGTACAGTTGTCAGTCAGCCATGGCACTGTGTTGGCAAGCCATACCCATACATCTGGCAAAAGGGCTGGTGAACTAAGTATGCAGCCCTACTGGTATCCGGTATATTTCCCGCACCCATGTGCCATGCACATACAACCTTGCCTAGAATATCCCACTATGTTGCTAGTAACATGCACATTGAGGACAGATAGTAGGCATGGTGTGACCGCAGTGGCCTGCAGAGGACATGGCACCCTGTACAGCGGTACAATAGCCACATATATGTGGACATTGTGCCTTCACTATGTTCCACACTGAATGGCTGCAACATATGTGGTGCCATCATATGTGATCCACTAAGGCCAGACAATGCTGTACACATGTGCCCTGTATGGACCCATGCCACTGACACCACAGAATACCTGTTCATTCTATCCATGCAGGTGCAGGGCCGACCTGCTCACTATAAGCAGGTTTCACCACACCAGGCCAGTATTGGCATATCGGGGTATAACAGGCTGTGTACACTACATGTGTCTGCCAAACCAGGTACACCTGTACATGTCACTGTACAGTACTGTGGGACATGCACATCCCAGGCAATGTCCATGTGAAGGACTATCAAACACAGACATGGCATGCATTGCAAAGCTATGGCCCTACACATTGGTAACCAGGATGTCACGCCAGATAATGCAGTACCCATCTGTGTGGGACATTGCAGACACTACACCCCTGCACTGCACACCATTGTCAGGTGATGCAATGGCAAGGATTACCCCTCAACCAGCCTTGTACAGCCGTCTTGCACAGCCAAACACTACACGCCCATGGAGCAATGCATACCTGCATGACAATACTAGCACCCTGTGTCTGCATGTGGGTTGTGATGCTTCCAACCACAGTCACTCCCAGTGTAAACCTTGTTGGCATACCAATAGTTGTCAAGCACTTTCACATGGCCTAGCCCATAGAACCTCCAGATATCCCCTGTGGTGCATATGGTCCTGTGCATTACTGCGGTGTGGCAAACTAAGTAGTTACATTGTGTATTTGCCGCCCTGGCAAAGGTGTCTATGCGTGTCCATTAGAGTGTGGTTATGGTGACAATGGCATTAATTCATGTGGACTGACATGTGTGCCACACCTAATGTATGTCTACTATATCTGTTGCAGATGGCACTCACTCACCTACACACATGTTCTTACAGCACTGCAACATGCAGCCCTTGTGGCACATGTAGTAACGTCATGCACATGTAATAGTAATGAGTAGTCAGAGGTTTGCCCCTGTACTATTCAGCGTGTGGCAGATTATGGTTAAGTCTCCAATCCCTTCCCTGGTGTACATTGCCTGTCCCGCACACACACACTCTCTGGAGGATGTGAAGGTGTACACCTGCACAGCAGCAGCATGTGTATTGTAACAGATGAAAATGGTCAGGTGATGGTTTCTGCACCTATGGCAGTCCTCCTATACCTGATTGCATGTGGTACAGCTGTGATGGTGTTCCCATAGCCATCCGCATGATAAACACAGTACACTGTCTAGGGAAACATGTTATTATCCGGCCATGACAGTCACTGTAAGTGGTACTTGGATGTGGTGTTCTGACACGGCATCACACATGATATCTGGATGTACCTCAATCATTTTCAACAGTGGGAAATAGCCTAATGACAGGAGGGTGATGTGCCACACAACTACAGCATGTAAGTGTAGCTATGCTGCATTGAGACTACTGCCTGTTTAACATGTGTGTGGTAATGGCTATCCTGCATGTTAAAATACAGACATGACAGTACTCTTCTCATGAGAGAACCCCATCTGTAGGGCGATCTGTGAACAAGTCAGTGTGTGCAACCATTTGTTTCCTGTGTTACACACTGAACACACTTTTGTGCACAGCAGAAGCATGGTGTGGGGATTGCAGACAGTACATGATGATAGGGATGTGTTACTGCCCTTGCATCCCTGACTGGACATGTGTCACATGAGACAGTGGTATGACTGACACTGTGTAGGATTCCCAGTGACAAGCCAATGATGGGCAACTGTTCATAGCTGTGGTCACACATCTACTACACATTGTACAGTTGCCATGCGGTATATATGCATGTGTTGTGCTCCCTCTGTAAATGTATACCATCTGTTGTGTTGGGTTGCTGGTGATATCTATGCATACTGTCGTAGGTAATCCTCTATGCTGTTGTCTAGCACTAAGCCATATGTGGGTTTAAAATGCAACACCATAGGCAGAATGGGTTGGTAGGTCCCGGCAGATCCTCCTGTCCCACTTCAGCTGACCATGGCACCGGGCACTAGCACATCTGGGGCCCATCCATTAACATCAACCTCTGTTGGCTCTGCATCACCTTCTGGTGGTACCACCACTGTGTATGGAGCATGTCCCCCTTGGGAGCGGGACCAGACAGGTACATATCTGCTGTTGTGCAGTCCTGGACATGTTGCGTAGGTGGCTCCCTAACAGGTTATGAAGCCAGATACACCAGTTCAAGGGCAGAGTGTCACATTTACAGGGTGATGCTGCCCCTCCTGGACAGCCAACAGCACTGCCTCCTTTGCAGCTGTGTAGGTGCAGTGGCAGTTGCCCACAGCTGGAGACCTCCATCCCACATGGGCTTTTGAATGCCAAAGACCCATCCCCATCCAGGGTGTCCCCTCCCCTCACATGTGTCATATACCAACCCTGTATGCTGTCATTTCTGTGCTCCTACCTATCCTCCACAGCCATACCTACACTCCTTCCCCAACATCTGACCCTCACCTACAGACACATAAGGCCATTCAGCTCCTAGGACACCATCTGCCCTATACATAGCTGTCCATTACACACAGGTGCCCACTGGACACATGAAATCCTTGTAATATGCATCATAACATACTACTGTTATCCTCACCACTGTCCCTCAGGCACACGGTCCTGGTATGCACATCACTCCTACATGGCCCAGGAACATGTGAGGAGGATGACCCCATTGTACACAAAACACTACCAGTCCCTCTATGGTTACCCCATTTACCTTTATCATGATGATGATGTTGCACACAGCACATTGCAGGAGTACTGTTCACACATAATGATTGGACAGGTACTGTTGTGTTAATGTACATTACATGCACAGACTGATGAATATGGCCAATATACAACTATTGTCTGCCTGAGGGAGTCTTGTGATCACATAGATCAACACCACTTCATAATACAGGCGTCACTGGTGTTTCCTTTTTCATTTGTTTGTAATGCTTTGTTGCCACATAGTATGTCCCTGATACATCTCTATATATGTATGTACCTATATGCTGGACATAAACACTCACATGTACATCTACATGATGGGATACATTCGTATACTGTTGAATGACTGCGCTGTATGATATCCTCTGGTTACAGCCTCTTACACTCGATTAGCCTCTACATTGCTTAACCAATGCAATACTCGCATACTGGTAGCCAAACATGCTTACACCCACTCGATCCCGCACTTGCTAATGCACCGGCATTGGTGCTTGCATCTGTCACTCACACCCCTGGGTGTGAGCGAGGACCACAATATTACCTTGTGATGCCTATTACATCATACTACATGACTCCAGTATCAGGATTGGCCACCCATTAGGTGATGGCATCGCGTTCGACTGTACGAAATCAGCGGCCTGTCCAGTGACACAATCATATTTGTGTGTACCTCATACAATGTGCTCCCACCTTGTGATGCCTTATACATCGGAATACATGAATACAGTATCAGAAATGGCTGCCTATTAGGCAACGGCATGGCGTTCGACTGTACGGAATCAGCGGCCTGTCCAGAGAATCATTCATATTCATGTGTTCCTCTTAGGCATACCTTGTGATGCCTATCACATCTGACTACATGACTACAGTCATAGCCGGCCTTAGGCATAGACCAACTTAGCGGCTGCCTAGGGCACCGCTTTAGTGTGTGCACTTTACCAGTATTTATTTGGTGTAGGTAGACCAGGATGAGGGCACTGGGTGGTGTGGTGAGGGGGTGCTGTTATGCCCTCTGCCTAGGGCACCAGTTGACCTAAGGCCACTCCTGACTACAGTATCGGGAATGGCTGCCCATTAGGCAATGGCATGGCATTCGACTGTACGGAATCAGTGACATGTCCAGTGAATTAATCATATTTGTGTGTTCTGCATACACTCTGCTCCTGTCTGGCTGATACATGGGAACTGAGACCCTGCATTACAAACGAGTAGTTGGGTTGTGGTAGCCACATCCATCAGACGGGTCATGCTACTGCATACCTATTATAGGTTTGCCACCTTCTCAGTTGGCCAAGGTAGGACTTTAGGGTTACCACCTGTCCCACTTTGCGAGGGACAGTGTGAAAATAATCAAGACACAGCACATGTCCAGATTACAGGACATTATTATATTCTACGTTTCATTAATAATTGCATACAACAGTTATTTTATATATGAGACTTCTATATGTTATTTGAAGTAGCATAAGCAAGTCAAATGTAACTAGATTAAGCTTTTATTTGTACAAATAAGTGTAATCCTGTACTATGCACAGCTGTAGGTATGCTTAGTCCTGGAATGTCTGACATTTCTACAGAACATGTCCCACTCTGGCCATTTGGAAAGGTGGCAACCCTATAGGACCTGTATGTAGAGACGTCAGACTTTGCAGGGCAACACACCCACAGCCAGTAGAAAGGAGTGTACTTCACTGTTTTGCCTAAATAAAAGGTTACCCTTGTAGCATTATAGTTGCTTATACAGTTACCTATAACATTTAGGTGTTTCAGAGGAACATAATTGTTTTATTCTACTACTACAGATAGTATAGGTAGTCTTTGCCCTAAATCACAGGACATTTGCCTTAATTACAGTTATTATGCAGGACACAACTGCCCACAGGGGAGTGTCCCTCGTAAAGGTGGACAGGTGGTAACCCCAAACCTATTATTCTATCAACTTTCTAAGGTAGTCTGCGGAACATGCGCTTTCTCTCACTATCAGACCTCTCATACGAATGGGGAAGAATAAACACTGAATCAGGGACACTGCATAATGACCTCAGGGACACATTTAGGAGGTTGGTGCTATTAACCTGACACACTGACGGACACAGAGCACATATGTATTCATACACATTGTCTGACGTGCATGCAGTTTATGACTCTTACATGTTGTCATTATTCATTACATGTATTCTGCCACCTTTCCTCCTAATATCACTAGTTCTAGGATGGTATAGTTGAGACTGTGTTAAGATTCTGATTAGTAATCAAGGTAGTCCCTGGTAATCGGGGACAGTTCAATGATATGGTCCCTATGTATTCCCCCAATGGTTTACGGTCTGTCCAGTAGATGTGCTCTTACAGTTTGGGAGGTATGGCCATCTGCTATACCCACATCGGAATATTACTTAACACCCACGGGGCAGTCCTAATACGTGTCTACCAGCCAACACCTGCACACCTAGCCCCATAATTGCATACCCATAGTTCCCCCACCTGCCATTACTCTACAGCACTCATCCTTACTGTGGGCGCAGGTGGACGCAGGTGGGATATGAACACACCCCTACACACTGCCCACTCTCCCCATGTCGGGACACATGTCGTACGTTGTGTCAACCCATGTGTTATCAGGCTTGCACAACCTACTGTTCCATGTACAGTTACATCCTGGTCGTAATGGTGTTTCCCCATTGGTTGAAGGTACCAAATTTTTGGTGTCCCACAAGGGACATCACTGTCCATGTTTAAAGTGTAGACCTTGTAGATCTCTCCCACTGGTAGTTTCCTGCCGATGGTCTGGGAAGCAGTGTTGTATTTACATTTATTGCGTGTCTGTATGTCTCACCGGCCTAGCTGGGGGGGTGATAAGTAGACGTTTGTTGAGTGAACCTGCCACCAACATATGCCCAGTCTAAACATGTTACCCATAACTGCTGTAACATAACCTAGGTATATACATGTGTATATGTACTGCAACATATATATATCTATTTACATTAATATATACAGACATATCTGCATATGTATTCATACATGTATATTCATATCTTGCTGTCATATATATATATATATATATATATATATATATGTGTGTGTGTGTGTGTGTGTGTATATGTATATGTATGTATATATATATATATATATATATATATATATATATATATATATATATATAATTATATATATGTACATCAGTGTGTCAATACATTCCCTGCTAATACGCACTTACACATGCGTAATGGTGTTTATAAGCTTCAGCAGCATACTAGTGCCTTATTCATTATAACGCCGACACACTCCATTTAACTTGTAATCGGTATGTAGCACATTATACAGTGGACAGATGTTGCTATATGTTCACGCACAGATTACCGATGGTAATTGGAATGTGATAGTGTGATTTGACCCGTCCCTCTTCTGCACAGCCTATTATTCAATGTACTGTCGATGTTTCTATGGGCACATTCCTATTATTTATGTCAACAAATGGAATGCATGTGTTACAGAATTTGTATGTCAACATATATTGTTGTCTGCATGTGAGTATATATAACTACTACGACCTAGCTGACCTCCATGGTGCCGTCCATCCAACCCTGGTACGCCTGGATCCATAATTGCATACCCATAGTTCCTTCACCCCACCCGTGTTAAATTTACATGCATAGAATCAATTATCCACTTGTTATCGCAGCCATGACACACCTTTACACATTTCCCTCTCCAGAGCTTTTGGGGCCCTACACACATTCTGTCCCACCTCGTGTATTCACAGGGTCTCCCGCCATGTATATTTGCACATACGTGCCTTTCCTGGGGTTATGGAATACGGCCATTTGTGCTTTCCAATTTTTGGAGGTCCCAGCATGGGACTACATTCTGTCTGTGTGTAAAGTAGACCTATCATTTCAATGATGTTACTCCCACTGGTAATACCCTGCCTGTGGTGTGAGTAGCGGTGCTCTGCTCACTTCTGAGCAGCTTTTTATGACATATGCTGAAAGCACTATATAATACCAACATTGCTCTTGATTCCCTTCACATCCCTTGTGTATGCTTTACTGTTACAACGTCCATTCTTTATATATATATATATATATATATATATATATATATATATATATATATATATATATATATATATATATTTCTCATGTATGTAGATATATATCTATACACACATATATATGTGTGTGTGTGTGTGTGTGTGTGTGTGTGTGTGTGTGTGTGTGTGTGTGTGTGTATATATATATATATATATATATGTGTGTGTGTGTGTGTGTATATATATATATATATTACATCTGTACATACAAACATACATTTCCTATGCTGGGAGCTGCTTACACCCACGCAGGCGCACTCGCCTATGCTTACTGTGCATTACATATGTTTACTGTTGCTTATTTATGCTTATTTGTGCCTTATACATTATGAAAATACCACTTTGATTGAAAGGATCTGGTTAATAGTCCCGTGTGATGCACACATTCACCTTTACATGTTTAAATGTCGGCTTTACAGCAGAGCAACATTCATTCCACAAGTAAAATGACATGTGCTATTGTTAACCTTGGACCGTGAATGCCTTTTCGTTAGACGGATGCTCTAACCACTACACTATTAGTGTTCTGCCTCATTTATATGTATACCCATGGTGCATAGTTACCCGAACACACACCTCATCACTTCACTTACACAGCAGGCATCCATTTACCTGTTGGGAAAAATGCACAACTACACATGGGCCATTCCCTATTCCCTACTGCTCTGGACTTGTGCCGCATGTTGACTCACTCCGAGGATATTCAGACCTCTACAGCCTATAGTCCTGGCACATACGCGTGTTCAATTGTCAGTGTGTTCATATGGTCTTCCGGGTTTAGGCTTGTCCGACTGGGGACCAGGACTTCCCTGTACCTAGTTGAAAGTCAGACTTAGCAAGGGCAGATCCTTTGTTCCACTTTTAGCGCCCTACCTATGGTTGGGGATGCAGAGGTGTGCTCACCTATGGCATCCTGATATATAACAGCACTAACTATTACGGGGATTTCCTATATTGTAACCATGTTTGTTCCTCATATCTACATATATATATATATATATATATATATATATATATATATATATATATATATATATATATACGTGTGTGTGTATGTATATATATATATATATATATATATATATATATATATATTTATATATCGGTCTGTACATACACATGCATATACACCTACATGCTCATTTACATTTCCCATACCGTTGAATCACCGCCACCTACCGTCGCTCATACACGCTTGCATACCTGCTTACGTCTTGGGTTGCCACCTTTTCATATGGCCAAAGCGGAGTATTTTCGGGACACACATCAGACTTTACAGGCCGACACATACCAACAGTCAGTACAAAGGTTATAACTTTACTTATTTGCCTAAATGAATGCTTATTCTTGTAGCAGTTTGTTTGCTTTATCTGTTTCTTGTAACTTTGAGTATTTTACATAAATAACTGTTTTATGCAACTGTTACATGAAATATAGGACATATTTCCTACAATCACAGGACATTTGCCATTGCATTATATTTGGTCTGAAAACAACTACCCAAATAGGGACTGTCCCTCACAAGGTGGGGCAGGTGGTAACCCTACTTACGTCTGCTTTACAGTGCCTATATCTGACTGCCACTATGCGAATGTATAAGGTATATATTCCCGATAATGCACATGGGGAGACGTGCATCACGGTCAGGTGTTTAATCCCTCACAAGGTGGGGAAGGTGGTAACCCTACTTACGTCTGCTTTAAAGTGCCTTAAGCACCCTATATCCAGCTGCCACTATGTGAATGTCTAAGGTATATATTCCCGATAATGCACGTGGGGAAACGTGCATCATGGTCAGGTGTTTAATCCCAGGTCATTGGTTCTGCAGGACCAGCTGGAGGCTGAGCAGTCTTGTGGACAACTACTGCTCATACAACTTGTGTCCAGATGTATACAGGACTGGACATCGTGTCGTGACACCAAGTCTAATGTTTAGAATAGATACATATCCCATGAGGGATATCCAAAAATTGTGGGGACCGATGACCATCTTTGCTTTACGGCTGTAAGGTAGTATTATAAATGCAAGGGATACATAGTTTGCAATACTGAGAATGCCTAGGGTGAGACTGCCTACTAGATATGGGTAGTGGTCACTATGTGCAGATATGGCCGTGCTTATCTAGCAGCCTGAGTATGGCTGGTTTTGGTGAATGTTCAGGAAGGGGGGGTGGTGTGCTGTGAAGGGGATGATGTGTATTCAATTATGTATCCAGGTGCATTGGGGTTGGATGGCTCAGTTCAGGCCAGACCATTATGTAGGTACATGCCGGTAACGTACATGCCGGTAACGTTTCTGTACATGTGTATTGCACATTTTAATGTTCACATGTTTGTGGGATTGTATTGTGGATGTGTATATTTATTCTTTGGTTATCTTCCTGTTTCACCCACCGCTCCCTCGTAGACCTCCAGTTCACCTATTGTGCATCCAACCCAGTCTCCCCTTGGTGAATTATTACATTACCCGTAACCCCCCACCCCCATATTCCACAAGCAACATTCATCCCTTCTCTAGTTGATGGCCCATGGCACAGTCAGCAGAACACATTGTGTACACTACATATCTCTGGGACCAATATGGTTGTGAGGTCTACACTAACATTTCAGATCATCCACATGCTGTACTTCATGCACATAGGTACTCGCAAATACTTATCTTTCATGACATGGTAGATAGACACTGGTAATACCCGTTCATCTATGGGCCGTCCTGGCAAGGATAACTTGGACCACGAATGGGCATATATTGGGTGAATGCTCTGACCATTGGTAGGGTTGCCACCTTTTCATATGACCTGGATGGGTCATTTTCGTGGCACACATCTGAGTTTACAAGCCAACACATACCCACGGTCATTACAAAGGATAGTACTTTAGTTTCATGCCTATATATAAGCTTTTATTGTTGTAGTGGTGTAGTTGCTTATTCTGTTTCATTTACTTGCTTATTCTGTTTCTTATAACATATAGGTATTTTATATACGGACATATATACTGTATGGGACTATTACATAACATATGGGACATAATTATGTCCTACTATCACAGGGCATTTCACATTTATTATGATTTTGGTATGGACACTCCTGCCTAGAGGGGAACTGTCCCTCACAATGTGCGACAGGTGGTAACCCAAACCTTTGGGCTAGGCTTGGCAATTGGCGGCATGCTAACACGATGCATTTAGCTTCCACTTGGTATAACTAGCAACACTACAATGGAATACAGGCACGGGAATTTAAATATCTTTGTTCGAGGGACGGGGACTCAATATTCAGCTACGTGCCTTTGTGTTTACTTCTTATTGTGGTGTTCGCAATGATGTCTTGTATGCTTTGCATACATTTCAGTATCCATGGACACTGACAGGAGTGATTACTATTAGAGGCAGGCTGTACTAGTCAGCATTTTAGGTTGCGCGTATGCAGCTGGCATGATCACATCTCCGTGCAGCGCATGGACATGCCCCCTGCATTTGTACACGTTTCCTATGCATGTGGGCATTACGGCAGTGCACCTTCATTAATATTCATGTGGCACTGCTGCGTCATCTCTACGCTGCATGGTTAGCGCAAGGCTAATGCCGTCCTTGTGCCGAGGTTCATGAATCCCGGGGTATGTTTGCATTGTCAAGAAGAAGAAACTATGGAGCACATGCTTTTGAAATGTAAAAGAGTAAAAAGGGTGTGGGGTAAACTATATAAAGAAGATTTTTTGAAGATATAAAAGAAGTGGATAAAATAAACATTGATATGATTAAATATGGATATTATGAGAATAGAAGTAATGAATATGTTAAAAGACTAGATAAAAATGTTTTATGTTATATGGGTTATATGGAATGAAAGAATAAATGAAATTATATTTAATGGTAAACAAATTTTAGCAACAATGCTAATTACAATCAGATGGTGGTTATGGAAGTAGTGGGTGGCTAACAGGGATGACAATTTAGTATGATTGTGAAGAAAATTAAGAATATGTGTAAATGGATTTGTGTGTGTGTGTGTGTGTGTGTGTGTGTGTGTGTGTGTGTGTGTGTGTGTGTGTGTGTGTGTGTGTGTGTATATATATATATTTTTTTTTAATGTATATATATATATATATATATATATATATATATATATAAAATACATAAGTAAGTATTTGTAAATATGTAAATAGTTTGTAAATATCCCTACTCTTTTCATTGTGAGGTGGAACATTTTTGTGGTTGCACTTCCTGATTCTGTTTCTGGTCAGAGAAGCAGGGAGTTATAGCAATGTAGTCAATAATGTTTTTTGGTGGTGATTTGGAAAAGAAGAAGGTGGTTGAACCTTCAAATCAGCTTAAAAATGTGCTGAGAGATAAGACGAGAGAAGAGAAGGTAGTTGCCTTCTATATCTGTGTCTGAGGTTGGAGAATTGGGAGACAATGCATATATGCTTTCTAGTGGAGCTTGAATGGTTGGAGATGATGGTAGGAAGACAATTGAGTCTTCTATGGATATTTTTGAAACAGTGGAAGGGAGCATAGTTGGAAAAAAAGCAGGTGAGCCTTGTCTAGATTCAGAAGAGATTTTCCAGCAACAGCTATTCTAGGAAGAGGACCAGCATTATGGGGGGTGTATTATTACAACTCTCCAGTTGGGAGGGTTGCAGGATATTTTATTAGACTAATTATGTGTGGAAAGTGAACTTGAGAGTGGCAAGTATGCAGCATGGGGAGGTGTAATGGACAGAAGTCAAAATGAAGAGGTACTTTTGGTACAAAAACAGGAGATGGCAAGACAAATATTTGGCTGACATAATTAAGGAAAAAGCAAAAAAAAAAGGAACATCAGGAAAAGAAACTATTACAAAACAAAGCAGAAATTATACTGTTAGGATTTTATCCAATGAAGAAAGAGAAATAAAAAGATATAAGGTATGGGGCAGCGTTATGTCACCTTTAGCAACTTCTCCAGCAGAGATAATAGCTTTCGTTTATATAAGCAAAGAAACTTTTGCAATATAATTTTTGAAAATTGCCAAGCAATGGTAAAATGTTTGAGTCAGTATGAAAATAAGAAAGACTGTACTCTCTGGAAGGGCTATGAAGTTAAGGCTTTTTTTCAGAGAAACTAAGAAGAAAATGAATGTTCAGTTTAGAAAGGAAATTGAAAAAGAGACTTTGAAAAGACATTTATATAGCATATGTAAAGATGTATTGGACATTTCTAAAGTTTCAACAGTAGAGGATTATGGACTGAGAATTGGGAATGTAATGCACTAAAATGAAAAATGATAAAATTATTCATACCCCTAACATTATAAATATAGATGGTCCAAAAGGTGTTGTTAAATTTGGGGTCGACCCAAAATGTGTTTCTACTTTGGAAAATCAGATTATTTGATTGTTGATTGTACAAGGAAATGTTTTATATGTGGTATGATAGGTCATGATGCAAAAAAATGTGAATTAAAATGTTAGAAATGCAATAAGCTAGGTCATATGTGGATGGATTGTAAAGAAGGGACAGTAGAAATCCATGAAGCTACTCTTTCTGAACATATTCAAGGGATTATGGAAGTAGTAAGTGAAAAAGAACAGGGACAAAATCATGCAGAAAGAAATACAGAAGAAGCAGTCGAAAAATGATGATAAAACTGTGACACACAAAAAACAAGAATTAAATATAGAAGAAGGTATTGAAGTTAGTGATGAAGAAGAAATTACCTGGAATATTGTTAAAAAAAAAGAAAATTCTATAAGTGAAAGAGCGGGAAAGATATAGAGAGAGAGAAAGAATAAAATTACTGAATTAAACAGCAGAGTTTATTTTGACATTGCTATGTTGTTCAGTTGTATTCCACAACTCACACTAACTTATGAGTACCATTGCAAATAACCCCATGGCAGTAGACCTACATGTTTTGCTGATAAAGTATATATTTCACATTGAATCAACTCTTCAAATATCAGAAGCATGATAGACCAGCAGGCATATTTCAAAAAGGTATGCATGTATGTAACATAATGGCAAATTGTGTTTTATGTTTTTTTTTATGTTTTAGTGACCATAACAGCATTTAATATCTTTGGGGTGGGGGGCTTGACCATGCAGTTTTAGTAGACAATCTATGGGTTTTTCTTTGTCTAGAAGTCCCATGTAGTATCACAGCACAATGTATAAGGCCTGCAAACTGTGGCTCTTCTTCTGTTGGGGGGGGGGGGTCACATGCCATAGCAGCAGACTATTTTTCAGGATATGCACTTTGGGGAAGTATTACACTGTGCTGAGGCACAATGTATGAAGCTTGCATGTTGTGAATATGTTCTTGTGTGGAACAAGTATAATCTCAGAAACTGTGCAAATTGTCTTAGCAATACATATTTTGGTTGTCATTATGTACTGATAGGTCCAGTATTTAGTTATCCATTATCAAGTTATCTGTGAGGGAGTGGTAGATCAGGTACTGCGGGTAATGATTGGAAGCCCTAGTTCTGCAAGGATGAGCAACTTTCTCATAGTTGGAAGCTAGATTATGATACTGCTGAAAAAAAACAATTAGCAGTTAATATGGGAGATGAGATAAAAATGGTGACGTATGATCAATCTGCAAGAAAGTCTCCATGAACATATGATATTCTTGTGGAAGTTTGGAAGTTAGGAGGTAAGAAAGTGATAAAGATCTGGAAGTTTTTTTAAAACAATATTTTAAAAGGAGGGAAAGTACCAACATCTTGGAAGAAAGCTGTGGTGGCTGTAATACCTAAACATGGTAAAAGACCCATCAGACCCAGCTTTATACAGACCCATTTTAATTTTAAGCCATGACTATGTATTTCTTGACATTTGTTTACTGGGAAAGTCCAACACGGCACAAGTACCCTTTTTCAGTAGAGGCCCAGGAAGAAAAGCTACAAGTTATCATATTTAAGCAGACAATATTTACAGTAACAAATTTTATAATACAGTTTCAGTGAATACAACCCATAATAGTCAGTATAATAACATTTGTATTGATATTCGTAAACATTACATTTACAAGCCTTGTACTGAGACTTTACAGATACAAGAGTGGGGTATAAGATAGATAGGAGTCATTTAAGAAATACAATAGAATGAGGTATTATTGGAGATAAGCAAGTTTGAGTGTTAACAGAGAATTAGAGATTTAATAGTAATTGAGTTGTGCTAATTAGAAGTAGGTATAGTAGTTTAAAAAGTACAATAAAGTGAGGTATTAGAAGGGGATAAGCAGGTTAAGTGATTTAGTGCTTTAAAGAAAGGTATAAGAAATGTGATATTAGAGAGCTGTGTCCCAGATGAGGAGTGGAGACAAAGCCAGTTGGCAGAAAGGAGCTCTTTTAATAATGATTTAAAAAGATGAAGGTGTGTGATAGACCTGATTGATATAGGAATCTTACTCCAATTTTAGCTACACTGTTGGAACAGAGACTGACACCAGCAGCCATTTGTGGTTTGTAGATGGTAAACAGTTGTTTATTATTTGACCAAATGGGATGATTTGGAAGGTAGAAGTGGAGTAGGTATCTAATTGCTAGGTAGGCAGATGGGGAATAGATGATTTTATGGGTTAAGGTGAAATGAGCATAAGATAGGTGTTGAGGAAGCTTTAGTGAGTTGTGTTTTTAGTGCTAAAAATTAATGGGTCTGGTAAGGTTTGTTGCAAGCAAATCTGGCAAATTTGTTGTAGCACTGTTCATGTTTAGAACAACGGAGGCATAGCTTCAATCATGATATTATTTAAGGAAGAAATTTTAAAGTTGTTTTATCATGGAAATTATAAAGTTCTATACTAGCTAAAAAAATGGTAAAGATGTTCCCAAAGATGATAAACATGGAAAATGTAGTATTGTGGAAGGAGGCAAACATTCAGCAACATTAATAGAACAATCATGATCCAGATGGAAGCAAAGTATAAGAAAATATCATCGTTGTTGATGGATCTGGATGCAGAGAAAGCATTTGACAGAGTAAGCTGGGATTTTGTCAGAAGGGCAGTGGAAGCATTTGCATTCCCCGATACAATAATAAGGTTAATTTTGAGATATATGAAGGATTGAAATCAATAATTATAATGGGAGGGTTCATCCATAATAAGTTAGATGTGAAATGAGGAATCAAGCAGGGGGTGTCCTCTGCCTCCTTTGTTATTAGCTTTATATTTAGAGCCATTGGCAAAGAAAATAAGGGACTGAGAAATTCAATTATATAATTGAAATGGTAATCAAGGAACATTGGCTTTATTTGCAGGCAATATAATTTTGTACCTGATAAATCCAGAAAAAGACATGTCAGTGTTGTAGAACATTTTCAGACAGTTTCATTTCTATTTGGGATAGAAAATTATTGAGATAAAACAAAGACTATAGCCATTAATTATGCAACCACACATGAACTGGTTCAGCAACACCATATTTATGGGGACATGACAAGATGAAGTATTTAAGAGAATTGATTAAAAAGGCTTCTGTTATGCCAGCTAAGGATATGTGGGAAGAGACTAAGCAAAAACTGAGAAACTGTAAACTCTTGTTTATGGCTATGGATAGTAATATACAAGCAATGAACATCTTTTTAGTATATTTAGCTTTATATACAAGTCAGGTATTTTTATCAATCAGATGAGAATTTGTGGACAATAATTACTAAAGTGGTGAAGGAATTTATATGGGAGGGGAAGAAGCAAGGGTTAAGTGGGAAAAGTTGGTCCTTCCAATAGAACAAGGTGGTTTAAGATTACTTGATTTGAAGGACTATTTTAGAGCTACACAATTAAGAATGATAAACACAACACAAACATAAGGTCATATTTCAAAGTGGGAAGGGGTGATGATGATATGGGGTGAAATTCAAAAAATAATGAGAGAGGGGATTTTGGATACGGATCCTTAAGGAGAATAGCAACAGCCATACGGTATATTGTATTCATAAAAAGTAACAGAAAGTATTCTAAGAACTAAGATAACATGAGAATGGAGAAAGGAGATTTTGCTGATAGGGCTAAGTGCAAGTAAGAGTGCAGAGAAGAGGCAATAGGGGCCTAGAATTTCCTGGGGAAAACTGGCAAAGGAACCAAAGTATTGGGAGCAAATAGCTAGACAGGGAAAGGTAATAGAATAGAATAAGGCCACAAAGTCACTTGGACTGCGGACTAGAGACTGCCTTCCTTACCAGGGATTGACATCGGAGTATAGGGATAGGGGAATCCTAAGTATAAGACCATCTGCTAAAAATGGGATAATTAGTAGGGCATATAAAATATAGTACAATAGCTATAAGAATCAATCACAGGTAGTTAGAAAAGATTGGGAAAAGAGACTGGATAAGCAATTTACAGGGGAACAAGGGAACAATGGAATGATGGACATATGTATAGCTCTCAAGTATGCTACAAAGTCTAGAAGGTTTATGATTTTTGCTTGTAAGTATTTACATGTGTATTTTATACCCCAAACAGACTCCAAAGCATTTTTCCTCAGATGGATAGCAAATGTTGGAGGTGTGCTGGAGAAGAAAAAGATAACAGGAAACGTGTTTTGGGAGTGTAATGAATTGGCAGATTTTAAAAATTTCATGCAGACAATTCTGTCAGAAATATTGGGTGAGCACATTAATGTAACTAAGGACATGATTCTTTTGAGCTGGGACACAGGATCTGAATTGTCTAGATATAGTAAGGCCTTGTTAAGTTTAATTCTGTTGGCTGCCAAAAAAAAAACAATCACTAGAAAATGGAAATCAAAGTTTAAACCTACTGTATTTGAAGTGTTGCATATTGTGATAGAAATAAAAGAATGGGAAGAGGGATCTTTAGAAAAGGGAAAGAGTAAATCACATAGAAATAAATGGAAATTGTGGGAACAATACATGCAGAATAATGTTTTGGAGGAGGTGTGAAGTTTAAAGGAAGGCAGGAATTGAGCAATTTATGTAACGGACTCTGAATAGTTATAAGAAAGAACACATATGATGTATAATGTATGTAACAGGGAGCATGTTTATATGTATATTTTCTTTTATATTAATGTATGTTTGCCTATAGTTTTAGTGATAATTTAAACAAAGGTGTTAAAAGAGATAATACTGAACAGCACAAATTGTTACACTTGTCAATATGTCTGCTACTGCTGCGCTGATATTTGTCTTTTCTCTTATAATCCTTCATGCAAACAAGCTGTGTGACCCTCGCACTGACATCTTTGAAAAGCAATATTTTTAATTTGGTTAATTTACATGTCATTATGCACTAATTTTCCTGTGTATTATAATTTACATCTGTGTATGCACTGTTTTTCATGTGCTACACACTGATCAGTGTAAGCTTTTCTGTGTTTGTTTAACAAAGGTCTAAGAACTGACAACACTCTGTTGCTTGCTGAGAACCACACAAAATGTCATTGTGTATCACATAGTTGTCTATGAGTTTCAGCCTTAGTAAACAGTCATGCAACTTGTGACTGTGCAGTAACTCTTTCTGTCACGGCTGAATACAGATTGCATTTTATAATGTTTGTATTTGTGCCTTGCAAGCAAACTGCCAAATTGTAATCGCATTTATAATTTACAGATGAAGGGAACAATTATATATGAAGTGTTTGCTTTCGATATTGAAATATAATAAGGTTGACATCAAAGATGCACAGGTGAAAGCTGCCCTCTCCAAAGCAAAAAACACAGCATCTATGGGACCGGACGGTGTCCCAGGTTGTGTCTTACATGAGCTCCAAGAAGAACTGAACCCTCACATTAAGTCACTGTTCATACTTAGCCTTACTACAGGATATGTACCCAAAGAATGGCATACAGCTACAGTGGTCCCACTCCACAAAGGTGGTGCCACAACGGACCCCAGAAACTATTGCCCCATAAGCCTGACTAGTCTGGTCTGTAAAGCTATGGAGCGTATTATCATGGAACTCATAAACAAAGACATTGGGAGCCTCCAGACACCGGACCCTACCCAATTCGGCTTTGTTAAGTGCAGATCTTGCCTCTTAAACCTAGTTGATTTCTTTGAAATAGTTAGCAAAGCCATAGATGAGGGCAAGGTAGTCCACACAGCCTACCTGGACCTCACAAAAGCCTTCGACACAATACCCCACTCGGGCATCATAAATAAGCTTACCAGCTTAAATATCAACCCCTATATCACAAGATGGGCTGCAAACTGGCTCAGAGATAGAACCCACATGGTCAGAATCGCAGGTGCCATGTCCGAATCCAAACCAGTTACAAGTGGCATCCCACAGGGCTCAGTTCTGGGACCTCTCTTGTTCGGTATATACTTCTCTGAGGTTCAGGCTAACACAGGGGGATTATGGCTGACAAAGTTCGCAGATGACTGCAAACTGGGGGCCATAATTGAATCTCCAGCTGACACAAGCATCCTCCAAAAGGGTCTCACAGAGATGGATGCTTGGTGCCAGAGCCACGGCCTCAAGTTAAATGCTAAAATGTGCATAGTCATCCCCTTTGGGAAAAACAAGGTGCCCACAAATTACCACATAGGTGGTAATCCATTAAGTACGGAAGAAGTAATTAGAGATTTGGGGACCAACGTAGATAGTAATCTCTCCTTTGATACTCACGTTGCCAAAGTGGTTAGAAAGACCTTCTATATAGCCCACCTTATCATGAAAGGGTTCACATCTAGATCAAGAGAAGTCATTGTGCCCCTCTACTCGTCACTCATCAGGCCCATAATTTAATACAATGCCCCTTTTGGGATGTACCTTACCTGACACCTTCAGCAACTGGAGAGACCCCAAAAGTACCTCACCAAGAGGATCATGGGCTACAAACAGATGTTCTATGCAGCTTGACTAAAGAAACTCTAGCTCTACTCAGCTGCTTACCGCCTACTCAGAGGCGATCTATGCCTGACGTACAAAGCCATGTCAAACCTAGAATTAATGGACATGCTCCACCTCAAAAAATCCAAGTCCCTTAGAGCTACACGCTCCAGGGGCCTAAACCTCAGTACAAAAATAAATAGGACATGCTGGAGGGACAGATTCATTTCCCAGAGGCTCCCCTCACTCTGGAATAGAATCCCAATTCATGTTAGACATAGCCCCTCGCTGACCCTCTTCAAGCGAAATCTGGAAGTGTGGATGGGAAATCGCAAATTCACCCCTAGGATCTCTTCTGTGTCCCTGCTAGACAGGGGCACAGTAAACTAATCTTAAAAGGGTACCTTCTGTGACCTACTTTACAGAGGCACAGTAGGCTAATCTAATAGGGAGGCGGAAGCCAAATACACTCTGGCTAGGCTTATAAATGCCCTAGGGCAGATAACCTAGTATCTACCTATGAACCTATGAACCTATAAATAAGGATGTTTATTGACAGTATTTTTTGGGATGTAACTGGCTGACTGTTTTAGATTTACCAGGGCTATCTAAAGTGGATTGTAGAATTTACTCAGGTTATCAGCAAAAATGATATGGTTTTAAGTTTAAAGCATATGTAAATAAAAGTGCAGTAAGTTAGTATCCCCTATGAAACCCTCACTGACAAGACACCAAGTAACCAAAACAATGAACACAAATGCCTGAAATACAATAAGAGTACATGTACATGTTTTTTGCAAGGGGAAGCCCCTGGTATCACTCCATGTGGGATGAAAGCCCCTATCCCCCAAAACTTAGATAGATAGATAGATAGATAGATAGATAGATAGATAGATAGATAGATAGATAGATGAAAAAAATGAAAAAGGTAGAACTCTACCACAATAAAGGAATCATAGCAAGAATACACTTAGAAACTGCGTTGTCAGTGATTTCCTATGGAAAATATTTATCAGTGTTCTATTCCTCAACACCATCTAATTTGGGCACTTAACTCTCATAGTATCTAATCTTGACCCCCTGTGGCTCCAATAAGTTATCAAGGCATAACTCTGATAGGTTATATAAATGCACCTATCAAGTCCAAATTACTTAAAAAAGAACCTACAGCTGATAGCATTCTGCATATATTTGTCAATACAATTGCATCCTTAATCTATGAAAAACTTATATATGCCATATACAAATGCCCCATATAAGAAGACAATGATTATGCTAATGTCTGGATTGTAGAACAGTTATGAGATAAAGATATTCACAGAAAGACACAGCAGTGGATACTGAAATCCATGCATGACTGGTCACAAGGCACTTCTGCCAATCTTTTACAAGAATATGTGCATACATTTTGTGAAAACAAACTCTCTCTTAATAAGATGCAATTAAGTGTTTTTGTTTTATTTTATGAATTTGTTAAGTGGCTTAGCCCACAAGCACAAACATGTATTTTCTGAAGTGACCTGGAAGCAATGTTTGATAACTTACCTTCCTTAGAGTTATACAATTTGCAAGAAGTTATTAAGGGCATTAGTATCAGGAATATAGGACGAAGCTTTTTAGCAAATGATCACATCAAGCAGCTGTGCTAATCCAACTTTTATTACATATTTTGTTTGTCCCACGTTAAAAAATAGGATACTATTGTACAAAAAAAAAAGACTAGAAAATTGCTTACAGGTCAGGGATCTCACAACACACTAAACTAATTTTACTTTTTATTTCATATAGTTGAAGACTATATCAGTTTGTTTACTGCAAAGTTGTACTGATAGCCAAGGAGATTGTGTGATTGGAACCAGTAAGGCAAAGAATTGGAGTATTGTTCATAAAAGTGAAAATTGCTCAGTTTGACAGCAAAAACCCAGATAATAGGAAGCAGATATAAATAGAAATGTGTAAAATTATTGCGAGAGACATTTGAAATACATAGTCAGTGAAATATGTTATTCAGTGGGGCTATCAGCAATTTTATTGATGGGAAAAAGGAGGCATTTTGAATTGTGCATATAATAATGCATTTGTTTTGTAGATTAAAATGTACTGAATTTTACAGCAATATATTTTGACGCTATGAATGGCTCAGGCAGGAACATATCCATATTTTCTGGTAGGAAATCAATTTAACTTAAATGAAAGAGTGCAAAATATAAAGGATAACTTGAACATGAGAGTCTGTATGCATATTAAATTTAGTCCCTTCCTACTTGCTTCTGAGTTATGCTTATAACAATAATAGTTCCATTGTACTAGATGCAGTGGTAATGTAGTTTTACTATATCATTTTTAATTAAGAATATGGGGGAATTTAATAAAGCCTATACAGAATCATGTGCCATGTAGGCAAGAAAGTAAGTAGATGTACATTCCAGTAAACTAAGCTGAGGGGCATGCACAGTGTGCGAATACAGAACTGTCTGTGGCATGCAAATCACCTCATAAACAGGTGAAATGCATACAAATGAAGCAGGCAGAGTGATCCAGCAAGCAGATAGGCAGCCGTGCAGACCCCGTATTTGTGTCCATAATGTACACGGAAAAATTTCATGTACAGGATGTAAAAATGACACCAGGGACTGTGAAAGTGTAGTTACTGTGGTAAAAATAGTATACAGAACACAGATATGTGCAAAAGTAACCACTGTGTGTCCAAAACTGTATGGAAAATAATGTAAAATAATTTTATTTTTTTTAATACCATGGGTATGTTTGCGCGGAGTCCCTCAGTGAGTAAACATGCCGTTATGGAAAAAAATATATAAAAATATTGTAAAAAACAGAATTTTTGAGCATGTAACAGTAATGCATTATAGAACACTGTGTGGAATATGTGCAATGTAAGACTGCTGTGGTTGCTAATAAGGCAGGGCCTGAAACTGTGCAGTTTCCAGATACTGTGCATGGATCTGTATGCAAATGAGCTGGGGTTACTGAATAGCACAAATGGGTATCTGTGTCCACAGCTCTCATCTGTTTTAGGACAGAACTGTGTTGGTGTCCACAGAAGAGGTAGCCGACATCAAAAGCGTCTGCAAACCTATATGCTCATTGGAGCTCAGCGATGCCTGTTTGTGTGGCACATCACTCTACTCAACAAGGGGATGTGTCAGGTGACTGCTAAGCTTCGTTTACTTTAGGGGAGCACGTTCCAGTGGGTTTGAGTGTGTTTGTGTGGCACATAGCCATGCTGAGCGTGACTTTCCATGGGGGCATGTCTGCTCACTGCTAAGCCTTGTTTATGTGTGTGGTGCGGGTTTGAGAGGTGTGCTGCAGTGCTCAGCAAGGAAGGCTGTCAAAAAAAACAATTGGCTGAGAAAGCCAATGATATATTAATTACTGATGAGCCCTCTTTCACTTAAACTAGGGCCATTAAATCCCTTAATGATGTACTTGGCAGGTGGAATGCATAATAGCTAGCCAATCACACAGGCTACACCTACAGCAGAGCACTATAAAGTATGCATACACCCTACAATCTGATTTCACCCCATACTCTGCACCACTGGAGTACAGACTTGGGAATTCTAACCTAGACAATGCTAGGGGCTGCTGCAGGTCTGCTACATATGTATGTGCTAGATGCTGAGTTCAATGCAGTTACTGCTGATGCTGTCCATAGGCCTAGACTGAGAAGGAGAAGAGTGTTCAGGCCCAGGGTAACTTACCTGGAGCTACATGAGCTAGAGATTGTAGAGCTCTAGAGGGTGGACAGGGACATACTACAACAACTCACTGAGCTCTGCCACCCTCAACTCAAACCCAGAGCCAACAGAGTGGAACCCATCCCAATGGAAACAAATGTATGCATAGCCCTTAGAATACTAGCTACAGGTACTTTCCAAAGACCAACTGGGGACATAATGGGGGTCTCACAGGCATCTGCTTCCAGGGTACTGCACCAGTTCCTGGATGCCATGCTACCACATGCCAGTGAGCACATTTATTTTCCCCACACCTCTGAGAAGAGGGATAGCAGTATGTGACTCTTCTAACATGTAGCACACTTACCTGAGGTACTAGGTGCCATAGATTGCACTCATGTACACATCAAGGCACCCCCCAGTGAAGAGTGTTGAATCTACGTCAACCAAAAGGGGTATCACTCCATCAACTGCCAGGTCATGTGCAATGCCCAGGGCATTATCATGAATGTGTGTGCTGGCAGCCCTGGCAGTTATCACAACTTCCATATCTGGCACACATCACAGCTGTACCAGATGTTTGCTAAGGGGGACATCCCGCATGGCCATTTACTTGGCACTGGAACCATAGATGATGACACCCATCATAAATGTACACACACACACTAAAGAATGCCATAATGAGGCACATGCACAAACTAGGAATATCATACAGCATGTGTTTGGGCTGTTGAGGTCATGGTTCCCATGCATCAATATATCTGGTGGAGCCTTGCAGTACTCTCCAGCCACATGTGCACAGATGTTCACAGTATGTGTCATACCACACAATATGATCCTGCAGAAACAGCTACAGCAGAATCAGCAAAAGGAATGGCTACACCGGCCCCCACCAGTGCCTAGGTCACCACTGCTGGGCCCACAGGGGGACTCAGAGGAGGAAACCCCTGAGGCTGTCCCTGTAGACAGAAGTAGGAATGCCCAATATGCCCTGGACTTGGCCAAGAGACAATACATAGCACATGCACTGACAACCTAGGGCCCTAGGGACTGACACCTTACTCTGACTAGCATTATATTAGTAAATATGATGCCAGTCAGCCCACACAACCTCTACCTCACCATGTATTGACTGTGGACTGTGTGTATCAGACAGAGTCAGCCCTGAACTACAGGTCTGTCAACTGCTGCATTTGCAAGGTAAGTCACTCTCCTGTGCACTACTTGTAAGGGGTACTACAATATGGTCGCACAATATGGACCTGCTACATATATGCAAGGGAATACAGTGGGCTATATATAGTGTGCTACTTGGCTACTTGCAGAGATCTATAGTGGGCTACTGGGCTACTTGTACAGATCTAACAGCCACTTAGGACAACAGGTACTCTGTTCACTAGTATGTGCCCTATAATATCCACTAGGCCACATGGCTAGAAACTCCATGACAGAATTCCAGGGAGATGCCAAATGGTGGGTTCACAGGACAGTCACATGACTGACTATGCCAGCAGAGCATGGGCTGGTCATCCCCCACCCCAAACACATCAGTGTTCCCATACAACTGCTGTAACAGTAAGTCTGCAATAATATGCCAGCAGACCAGCCAACTCCTCTATCTTGTTGATACTGTGAGGAAGAAAACTTCTCTGGTGGCTGGTGTGGCTCACTGGGCCAGGGACAGTAGTATGTGTGATGGTGCTGATGGTTTGTATCTGGCAGCACCCAACATCTTGCATGTGAGGTACTCATATGGTGGTAGTCCCACAAACTGTCATAACCCCTCAATCTGTTACTGCAAGAAAGTTGGACAAAGCCAGAGTGAATGGGGGCACAAAGGGCCATATCTACAGACAGACATTATACATGCTCTGAGTAACATAGCAGGTGGCTTGTATAACAGCAGGCTGCAACAGGTCAGATTAGCTGCAGGATGTAAAGGACATCACTTAAATGTGTCAGCAGATACAACAAGTCAGTGATCACTGTTTACAGTATAGCAGCAGGAAACCACAAATGTTTGAGGAACACAGCAGACATATGGGGAAAAATGCTGGACTTTCTGCAAAAATATGTACAGGGAGAAGTATGCAGACTGTCACCCTGTGTGTAATGCTTCGCCATGTACCCCAGTCACATCATACCTCTCAATCTCTTAGAGCAGGACATCTGACAAATAAAGTGAATAAAAGTTGGACCAAGGCCCACAAATTGGGACAGGTTTTAAATATTTGCGCCTACAAACATAGAATATTGATAGAATAACAGTTGGTCTTGCATTAGCATGACTATCCTGATGTGCATGGAGTCTGATGAAACTCAAATGTCTGTCATTATTTATTTACTTTAATCTTCACTGATTTGTTACTAATTTGGCAGAAAAAATACAATGTTATGTGAAAGTGCCCAAACATATGAGGCAAAAGTCAGGACAGTCTATGAAGCTCTGTACAGTTCTGAAGTTTGAGTCACATATTAAAGTCAGCAAACAGCTGGGGAATGTCTTGGACAATATCAGGGAACCACAGTACTGTGGTAACAGGTGCAGCTGCCAATGGCCTGCAGCATACAATAATCCCAGACTGGAGTACAGGTAGCTCTGGCCTGGAGTCACCTTGTAAATACTGACAATCACACTGGGCATGTTCCTACACTTCCCTAATTTCAGCCAAAGTCTGTTGCCTCTACCACCCAAAGACCTGCTATATGGAAATATGTCTGTACATACATACAGCTATGTATACATATCTGTCTCTCCCTATCCCAATCACACTTGAATTATTAGTATGTAGCACACACACACACACACACACACACACACACACACACACACACACACACACATATATATATATATATATATATATATATAAAATGACAAGATTTATGTATAGCTATATAAAGTACAATGATACATAGACTCTGCACATATTTCTACATAATACATTCATATTACTTACATACACAACTACATTTAAGGAGATAACCCTGTTATACACATTTATATAGATATGGGCAGGGATGTACAAATGTCTCCACATACCCCGGAATGCTGCGGTTATCTGCACATACACATCACAACAGCTGTCCAATGGCACCAGACCAAGGCCACAACAGTACATAATCCACTCACCCACAGACCCCTGTGCCTGAGGACTGTCACCCTGCAGACAGACATAGGTACATAGGAGGTGTAATGTACAATGGGTGCAATCCATGACTTAGACAGGCGATATTGTCCCTGGCCACATGTCTGCCTATCAAACTGCAAACAGCCACATATGGCCAGACTGGTAAGTGTACACACAGAAGGGATATTACCAGGTATCCCACCCCTAAGACACTAGATACAATAACAGTACCAAGCAGTATCACTCTGCAGGCCACACATGCTGTCTAACACAAGGCCACTTTGCATACTCCACAAGTATTGTGCCTGTATCAACTTATACAACAGACATAACCTGTGGTGTGTGTGATAGCTATTGTGAGCTACAGTGTGTAATACATAGATATGTAGGAGTTCTAATCTCACATTCTCCAACTCTGTGTGTGTATCAATATATCCCCTCACAGCACTATGGACATGCCCATATGGGCTGTCTCTGTGCAGTGTTTTGCATTTTATGGTCCTATGACTGGCTGATGGCCTCTAAACTTCCTCCTCTATAAGCTCTGTGGATGTCATCCACCTTAAGAGCACTGGCTGACAATCTAACAACAGATAAACTCCGTGGTGCATGCAATAAGTACTGCATGCTGTAGTCTGTCCGAATAGATAGGTAGGAGTTCTAAAGTCACATCATCCAACTCTGTGGTGTAACATCAGATAAACAGTATGGCATGTGCGATAAGTACTCTGAGCTCTAGTGTATAATACTAGATAGGCAGAGATTCTAATCTCACAGCGTCAAACTTGTGTGTGTGTGTGTGTGTGTGTGTGTGTGTGTGTGTGTGTGTGTGTGTGTGTGTGTGTGTGTGTGTGTGTGTGTGTGTGTGTGTGTGTGTGTGTAAATATGTCCCCTTGCAGCACTAGAGACATGCCCATGTGACCTACCCCTGTGCATTAGTTATGCATTTTATGGGCGTGTCCAAACACCAAAAATGTAAAAACTGGTACAAGAACAACGAACAAGAATGGCACAGGATCAACGGCAGCATACTGGTAAAATTTAATGGAGTTCAGCAACCAATAAACAATAAAAACTGTGTTCACAGCAAGTAAAACAAAAAAGCCAACAAATTCAGATAAAGCGCTTTTCGTCTATTGAATAAACAGACTTCATCAGATCATAGCGCAACGTAGGTTTAAACTATTTAAAGGTGATACTGTGGTCACATGATAGGTTTAACCTATCATTGATGCTCTAAATTCAAAGTTAGCTCCAACCTACTGTTTTTTTTTTTTTTTTTTACATTTGTTGACCGGGTTGGTCCAACTGGATACATGTCCATTTTCAGTGGAGGCCCGGGGAGAAAAGCTCCGCACTACAAAATAGTATTTACAAGACATAAGTACATTGTAAGTTTTAGCTATTATAGAGGTATTTCCTATTGTCATATTAGTAGGATGATTCTTACTGAATAGAGCTATGAATATAGGTACAAAAGATGAATAAGAAGATGTAGCAAAACATTGGTAGTATAGTAATACAGGGGAATGTTTAAAACTATGTAAGACAACAATGCACACTATTGAGCAATAAAGTCACACCAATATAGTTTGCTAGTAGGTTAAGTTAGCTAGAAAAACACAATACAGCAATCAAGTCTCTGATTATAAACCAATACCAAAGTTAGTTATAAAAGTCACCCATATGATGTTTGTTAGTAATTCAATTAGTTATTAAATAGTACACTATTAATAGGTATATTGATATGCACACAATTATAAGTAAGAGGTAATTTTGCTTGTGCTGGTATGTAGAGAGGTGTCATCATATAAAGACTGGTGTTTAGTCTGGATTAGCACAAGGGCATAACCAGTGAGATTTGAGGTATGTTTTAAGTTTGGTTTTAAATAGGGGAGCTGAGGAAATGGATGTAAGGTGATCTGAGAGGGAGTTCCAGGTTTTTCCCACTGCGTTGGAGAACAGAGAGTCACCAGCCAGATTGTTGGTTTTATTTATTTGCACTAGTAATTTGTTTGATGAGCGTAGGATCTTTAGGTTATCATAGGGGAAGATTAGGTTGGTGAGTATGGGAGTCTTTGAAGGTTGGTATAGTATCTTTTGGACTATTGTTAGTTTGTTCAGTAAAATTAGATTTGACAGTTCTAGCCAGCCTAGCTGTTTAAGATTGTTGCAGTGATGGGTTCTGTAGGTTGAGCCAGTTGCAAATCTTGCTATATTATTGTAGGCGATGGAAAGTTTGTTCATATTGCTTTTGCATAGTTTAGTGTAGATAGGGGATGCGTATGTAAGGGTTGAGATTAAATGGGTACGGGCAATAGTGGACCTGGCTTTGGAGGTTAGAAAGGGTTTGATTCTGTAGAGGGAACCTAGTTTTTTGTTAATAGTTTTTATAGTGTTATTAATATGGGGCTCAAAGGAGAGGTTGTTATCAATTAGTACCCCAAGTAGTCTTGTGGTTGGTTCTGGAGATATTTCTGTACCATTAGTTGAGGTGACACTGAAGTATATTGGGGAAGTTCTGCGCGTGGGTGTGAATAATAGCATTTTTGTTTTTTTTGGATTGAGAATGAGGCAATGGTCAATGAGCCATTTCTCAACTATGTTAAATACGTTTTGTGTTAGAGACTGAAGTAGTGATTGCGTCTTGGCTGAACATACTAATGTGGAATCATCTGCATACTGAATACAGGTGGCTTGAGGTATGACTGTGTGCAGGTCATTTGTGAAGATTGAAAAGAGGAGGGGACCGAGTATGGAGGAACTCCGAGGGTTATTGGGAGGTGGGAAGATAGGCTATTCTGCCATAATACGGCTTGTTGCCTGTTTTGTAGGTAAGATTGAAACCACTGTATAGTGGGAGGAGCTAGTGACAAGTTTTTGAGAAAGTTTATGAGTAGCTGGTGGTTGACCATGTCAAAAGCTTTTGACAGATCAATAAAGAGAGCTGAGGATAGTGTATCGTTGTTACGATTTTTGCTGATGCAGTTGGTGAAGGATAACAGAGCAGAGGTGGTGCTGTGAGATGGTCTAAAGCCATGTTGACAGCTAGCTAGCAAGTTGTTTTCAAGTAAGTGTTTTAAGAGCTGCTTATAAATGCACCTCTCCATGATTTTTGCTAGGGGGGATAATATGGCGATGAGTCTGTAATTAGATAGATCATTAGAGTTGCCACCTTTGTGAAGGGGAATAATATGAGAAATTTTCCAGAGTGATGGGATGGTACCCTCAGAGATAGTTCTTTTGATGAGAATAGTTATGGGGTAGGCTATACCTTTAGCAGCTTTTTGAAGGTATTCTGCAGGTAGTAGGTCTGCAGCGAGAGTGGTGGGTTTTAGTTTTTGAATTAGGGTGCGGACAAGGGATGTGAGGACAGGTTGAAATTTGAATAGTGGTGGGTTGATAGTTTTATGAGAGGATGTAGGACCAGGTTGGAATAAAGGTAGTGATGGATTGTTAGTATTATGGGAAGAAGAAGTTGTGTTGGGTGACAACTGATTGGCAAGAGATTGAATGGTCTCTGTAAAAAAGGAATTGAAGGAATTGGCAATTTGGTTGGGTGTATTGTCTTCCGAGCCTGTGTAAAAACAATATACAGGTGTGTTTACAAAATCATAACAATGGTGAATATAACCTATCATTAACAAGTTCAAAGCTTATTCTAACCTACTGTTTAAAAGGCAATGTACAAATGTACCCACAAAATTGTAACACCGCAAATTACAAAAAGTAAAACAGTTAATAAGTAAAACACCAGCGAGTTGTTATTTCCTACTAGTTATTATAACTGTTAAAAAATGCTACAGATCACGTCTTATCGCTCTGAGTAAAAATACTACGTTCTGTACACATAGGAAACCTAAAACAGAGCAGGAAAGCTATGGAACAAAAAACAATAGTGTAAGAATAAAAAATATATGTATATATTAAATCAGAGTGAAGAATCATACCACTAGGTTAAAGCACTGGTAGGTGAACACCATCAATACTATGGCTAGTTCTAAATTAATATTAAAGTAAAAAGTCAATATTGTTATTACATAACCAGCCAAAAGTAACGCTAACCTAGTGGTAGATGGTGTGAAAACACCACAAATACCAAACAATGTATAACTCATTGATCTAACTTGTGACCTATCTTGAACAGTAAAAATACACATCCTCATCAACTTGGGATGTAATGTCAAAAGAGAAGTAATAATAACTTCTTCTTGTATTAATGAAAAAAGTCCAAAAGGAGTAGTGAACTATGCGATAATCTGTTTATGAATGATAGATGGTGACTCAGTTAGGTTAATTACGTACCCTCATCTATATGGGATTTAATGTCTAAAAAAAACATAATTTTATGGGCGTGTGACTAGCTGCTGGCCCTAAATTGCCCTTCTCTACATAAGCATAATTGATGTCCACCACCATCTACAGCTGTATGTGCAGAATGCCCAGGTGACATGTATCATGAGTAGTAGAGCGTGCCACATGGTATGAAAGCATGATGACACTGACTGACCCCATTGTCCCTGACACACTGTTCTACACATATGCACCCAGAGAGCCATGCATGTATACTGGCTTTCCTTGCTGACGTCATCTCTCTGCTGTGCTGCCTTGTCATCCTGTGATGCTGTATTGCCAAATGTGTCCATAGTTGAACTGGCCAGACTCCTGGGACAAAAACATACACAGATCCGTGACACACCTGTCATTCTGTAACACTACTGCCAGTGTACCACCAGGCAACAAAGATACACAACATTTGATGTGTAGTCCTGACACATGCTGGCATACAGTACCTGTCATGGCCCACAACAACTGCCATGGCATAACACTACTGCACTATAAAAGCACATGTAAATTTATATAGTCACCCTGTGCATCAGACACATATATGCAAGTCCCCGCATTGATGGCACGGATAGCAGGGATGTGGCACAGGTATTATCACATGCACAGGGTGTGGTGTGGGGGTACCATAGGCTTAGGCTGTGCCAAATAGTTCACAGCATGTGTGTAAGTAAGGAAGTGGTACTGGTTACATGGGCCATAGAGAAGTACTGTGTATGTCTGTAGGTGATCTGCATGTGACAGTGGTGTTGGAGTGTGTGCGTGTACACAGTCAAGCCAAATGCTAGACCTGCACATCTGTATGGTGGAGAGCTGTGGACCATACAGGGTAGAGTGGACAGTTCACCATCTACAGCCATAAACATGGGAACTGGCTTCACCAGGAGTAGCACAGGCAGAACCATGCTCATGGTCAGATGCAGTGCTAATACGTGATGGTGACTGCTGTCTGCTGAGCCTGTGTCCCCCACAGGACTGTCCAGGGCCACATGCCAGGTCCAGCCATGTCATGGTGTGGAAAGCACACTTCCCGCTGTAGTGCTGGAGGTACTGCCACTATGGGAGCATGAGTGTGAATGGCCACATGGACTCCCAGCAGATGATGTTGCTGGGTTATGTCCATGTGTCCAAAGCCCAACTCCAACCCCATGTTCCAGCACAGACAATGTGGGCTCAAAGACAGACTCTGTCTCAGCCTACCGTCTGTCCACTACATCAGTGAAATGTTCAAGGGTGTCACTAATGAGGTGGAGGCAGTCATGGATGTCAGACTGTACTGCATCTATAACCATAAGGATCCATCTAGTGTTGTATTCAAATCATGCCTGTGCCTCCATGACACCTCGAAACATGCAGCGAGTTACCCATGATGTGACACTTGCAACAGGAGGTGGATAGACAGCAGTCCTCCTTCGAGCAGCCCTGTCAATCTGCCTGTGTGGGACCTCACCAGTTCTCTGGCTATGGCCAGTGTCTACACTCACCAACACCATAGTTCTCATGCTGTCCTGTACTATGTCGCCACCCTCTGACTGTCCATTATCTGTGGCTTCTGGTGACTGAGTATGTGTGGGCATACTGACTGTGTGCAGGGATAATGGAAGCAGAAGAGGGATGTTAACCTTTTGGACACATTCAGCCACTGACAACCCCACCTGTACCTCACTATGGCCACCAACATCATCAGAGTCCAATGAGACAATGACATCAGGTTGTGAGGGGTACTGACTCCAATCCCCTTGTTCACCTGTGAGAATCAAGACAAAAGCAGTACATTACCACCTGCACTAATATGTATGGTAATCCACACAGACTCATACAGGTGAGGATCCACAACTGCATTACGTGTCCCACATCTTCTCATCTTTGATCCCATGCACAACGCACAAACTCACAACAACAACATACACAGACAACCCAGGACCTGTATAACATGCACTGTACCTACATCCAGGTAATGTTGCCAGTGCAATACACCTGTCAGGTATGCAATATGACAGTGTATATATGATACAACTACACATAAAACCCAGTACACCTATTTTGAGAATGATATGCCAGTTGTAGTATCACTGCCTCAGGTATGTACCTTTTCCCTATTGTGTTTGGCTGGGCATCTTGGAGTAATTCCCTCATGTATAGCAGGCTGTGTAGTTGCTCATAACTATAAGAGCAAACATGCTAATATTTGTACAAGTACACACCTGTCATTCCCTAGACTATGCACTGTAGTTAACTGCTCTGAAATGGAACTATTCTACTCTGGCTAAGCACAACAGTTGTGCATAAAGCAAAATGGTAGCCCTTAACTTTCATAGGGTATATATGATCTGTAAAACAACAGTATCACACTTACCAGGTAGAGGACCACAGACTCCAGCCACACCTGATGGACCTATGAAAAGGTGAGGGGAAGTATTGTCAGCAACACCAAATATTGCAGTGTTAGAAGATACTATGTGCATATATCCACATGTACAGTAGCTAATGTAATACTGGCTATATTGCTGACATTCTGAGTATGTGTGCACAACTGTGAGTAAAAGTCAACCCCTCCCAATGCAGATAGAACTGACACCCATGTACTGGTCTGTAGAGCCTGCCACAATGACTGCTAATGTATTATACTGGTGAACACAGTAAGTTTACCTGGATGCTCCTCTGATGTGGACACTGTGGCACCCACCTCCAGGGTATATGGCATGATGGATGGCTGGGAGCTGTTAGTTGATCCCAGATTTACCAAGAATTCCTCTGTGGCCAAGAGTGGTTGTTCTGTTGCAGGCTCTCCATGAGTGGCAGCACGATCCCTGGCAACAGAAGCTGCCCTTTGATGTGCGGCATTGACCATATCTGTGACCTGGTGTTGGATCTGCTCGTAAGTCCTGTCCTGTTGGTCAGTATGATTAACAGCCCTCATAAGGTCAGCCCACAATGTTGCCCACTGTTCATGATTGTGGTGACCCCTTGAAAGCAGGAGGTAATGGTTGAGTCTGAGGGCATCCAGTATAATGTCATTCTCTGCAGATAAAAATGGAGACTATCTCCGTCGGTGTATCATTCTTGCAAGACAACAAGAGGACAACACACTACAGGACCAGATACATGGATGTCCACTATGTACAGACCCTACACACCCATAATAGCCTGCACTATCCCTGCTCCCTCACACATCATACCCCATAGTTTAACAACATACTACATGTGTGGCTATCACCAAGATAGTAGCACTATTGGGTAATGTCCCTGTGTGTCATGACAGATTCTGCTGTATGTCTCTACACTCATTACTGCAGTGTACTGTGGTGTGTCTCCTATGGGCAAATCCCCACTAATATGTCATATGGCCACTGTCGGACAAGTAGCAGTGTGCTATTACAACAACTATATGGGGGCAGTCCAGCAACACCAGTGTGCCACAATGACATACAGCAATGCAAACCTGCTGTAGTATATGTTCCCTGTAGGCATTATACCTCTCAACTATGCAGATGTTTGCAGAATGTCACCATATTTACCTCATAGATGTGTATCTTTTTGCACAAACTTGTGGGTGTCTGACAAATGGTTGACCAATCATTTTTGGTTGCTGTTAGAAAATTAAAACATAATCTGTCACCAGTCAGACCCCTCAGAAAACACTTGTGCTACAGTAATATCTATTAGTCTATTCACATTCCTATTTTGTATAGCCAATATGTATACTCTGTCACTGAGTTTGGGCCTGTATCCCCCCATTAAATAGGGCTTTGTCCTGATTTCTTACTGTAGAAGGTTGAGAGGTATGTTAGGCATAGCTGTCAACCAGACAGGGATGAATTGCTATGAAACAGGGACTTAGCCAGAGTACATCAGGGACATTCAGAGGCACCTTTACAATGTTAATACTATTTATATGTGACACTGACAGACTGATAGGAAGTGAATTACAGTACATCATTTGATGTTACAGGAGTGTACACCCTTACTTAGTGTCACTATGTCTTACGTGTAATCCGCTATCTTTACTACAACAGCCAACCATTGTAAGAGGGATGGACAGGGACAGAGCAGAGATGTAATTCAAAGTAGAGACAGTTGAGAGGCATGCCTGTAGGTGTTGAACAACAGAGTATCACTGACATGTAAATATCACAGATATAATGAAAGCCTACTGTTTTAATCCCTATTCCCCATACCTCCATCCTCCCATCTGGATCTTATTTTATGGGGAAATGTAGTACATACCTGGTAGAGTGATGTATTCCTTTTTTGAATGCTTTTCACATATGCTGTCTGTGTGAGTAAAACCACATACAGACATGTTCCCCATAAGCAGTTGCTTGCCTTTATAGGTAATGCTCATTAACAGGTAATTGCCTCTGCATTAATCTGTGGCTCCAAATTGCTAGTTGCATGTTCATTAACAGGTAATTGCCTCTGCATGAATCTGTGGCTCAGAATTGCCAGTTGCATCCAAAACAGCTGAATGGCACTATCATTAGACAATGACAGGGCACCACAGTGCAATATATAAGGCCTTCTTGTAGGCCTTCCCCCCTTTCTTAGTTTTTGAGATGGACATTACTGAGGTGTGGAGACTGCAGCATTGCAGAGGGTAAGTACAAATACTGTCCACTGTAGAGATGTAAGAAGTATCTCCACAGATTTGCCTCATATGTTTGGTCAGTGTCCCATGACAGTGTGTGTGGTCATCTGGCAGTTCACTGGTAGACATTGTGGGTTGAGGTCAGAAAGGGGAGCGAGAGAGAGACATGTGAGTGTCACATGTCATACTTATGAGAATATCCGTGCTAATGCAGTAGCTGCAATGCTATCAACTTACTATTTTTGTAGGGGCAAAATGTGCAACATGTACCTATCGCTGGGTGTTTGGCCCCTCACATTATGTATGGTTGTGTCTGGATCCCTTGTTATAGGGGGTTGGGAGGTATGGTCTTTCTGTAGCAGTTACCTTAACATACAGCCATGTATGGTCCAGGCTGCAGCTAGGACGCATGGGGTGAGTGTGAACACTTTGGAGGCCAGCAAGCTGTACATGTAACTGTGGCAGCTGTGGCAGGCCTGTCATTACAGCAGAGCCAGGTTAAGGGTACCCATTATAGTGCAATTGAAGTATGTGCTTAAGGTACATCAGTATGCAACAGTGCCAATAGCAGAGTAATAGGCGACATACAGTTAGGCTATAAGAATATGTGCAGTGTATCCCTACCTTCAAGCCTTTGACTTGCAAAACTGGGTAGCAGATAATTCAGTAGCAGTACTCCATGGGGATTAAAATTTCATTACTCAGTCATTACTTGCTGTGTTCACAACAATGTAATTGAAGTGCAACACACTGGATTAAAACCCAGGACTGTGTGTGGCAAAATGTTCTGCATATAAGGTATTTAACAGACTGAGCTACTGACTCAGGGCTGGAATATGTGTATTTGCCAGATATATGTGCAGGCATACAGCTGTGACACAGTGTGTGCATCCATCAGTATGTGCATGGCTTTCAAAGGCAGTTGTTCTGCAGCAGGGTCCCATTTGAACATATGTTCTATACCACTGATACATTAGCAAGTGTGTTTAAAGATGTTGCAGGAAAAAGGGAACATTTACCTGCTATCTCAGGCATCACATATTGCCATTATTATTTATTTGGTTGTCTACTGGTGCATTTTTGCATCAGAGCCCCAGGTACACTCCCATTTTCCACATTAGATTGATTTCAGTCTGTTAGTGTCAATCAGTATATATTGCTGGAAACAGATGCTTTATGTAAGACCTGTGTGGTGCAGTGGGTTAATGCAATAGGCTATAATTCAAAGGGGCCTGGGTTCAAGACAGGGGTAGACATGATTATTTTGTACATCTGCCTAACAGTGTGAGAAATGCATAAGATCATTAAAGCACATTTAAACAGATTTGTGTGGTGTGGTGCAACATGGCTCTTTGTTTAAGTCCTTACAAATCTGCAGTAAAAATTAAAAAAAAAAAAAAAGGGGGTGATAGGACAGCGGTGAAATGGGGGCAAGCAGGAAGAAAAACACAGTGAAAGGCAGGTAGGAATGTGCAGAAAGGGTGTAGGAAAGAACCATAGAATTTCATTTCCTGTACGTCAGCAGCTATGCATTTTGACAGTTTTGTGGATGAATTTGGACTCTCAAAGCCCAGACAGAGGGATGAGGACAACATAAATCTCTAGTGGACATGTGTGCAAAATGGAGAACTATGTATGAGGCGATTTTCTTTTGTGGGACAGGTGCCCAATTTTTTTTTTTTTTTTGTTATAAGGAGAGAGTGGAATGTTGGGGATGGGATATAGGTACGTGTGGGGAGGTAAACTGGGTAGGAGTGGATACAATTGCAGACAGACAAGGCAGACAAGACAGCAGACAGGGGCAGTGTGTGACACATAGGGGTAAACACCTTGGATAAGTAGGGTTTTGTGGAATCCAAAGTGCATGTGCCTCCAGATAGCAACAGCATGATTGACATCCCCACCCATGGGCAGTTAACACTGCTCCTTCACTGCCCCGAAGTTGGTTGTGTTGGAGGCTGGGTGCCAGGGCCAGCCGGCCTCACTAGGTTTTCCAGTCTGCCCTCAATCTGGTGCAGGTGATGTTCATAGTTCCTATGAGCAATCCTGTGCACCATGGCTGTTAATTGTTCCTGGGTGATTACCTCCCTCTGCCACCATCCCCAGGGGATAGGCCCTGTCCCCTGAGGTGCTTCCATCTGAAGGTGGTACAGGGCTAGTGGAGGGGCACCACCAGCTTGGGTCCCAGACATGCTAGGACCCAGTGCCATGGTGGGCTGAGGTAGGGTAGGTGGATCAGCAGGAACAGGCCTACCCTGACATGCTGTGGTTATGGAGGTACAGCAATACATATAGGTTAGTTATGAACAAAACCATTGTTAGTAATAACAGCATGCCAGAACATTGGAAATAACCCCATTACATTTCAATGCATATTAAGTGAAACACAACAAGAAATAACAGATCAGTCAGTATAGTAACAGCATACCAGTAACAGTTATAACAGTAACGCATAAGGCCAACAGAACAGGTAATTCAACAAGATATGTTAACATGCAACCATTGTAATAGTTTATGGAAAAACATACGTTAATAGTAAACCATAACCAATAAATAACAATAATAAATATATGAAGATAAGGGGTGGGGAGAGAGAGAAATTCAGTCCATTAATAGCATTATAGGCTATATAGTTGACAACAGTACTGCAATCTACTTTACAAGTCTGTCCTTTATTTAAACCTGATTGACTTATTTGAAGCAGTCACCAAACCCATAAATGAGGGTAAAATGGTTCACACAGCTTATCTGGATCTCACTAAGGATTTCGACACCATCTCCCACTCTGGAATTATAAATAAGCTCACTAAACTAGGTATAAATCCCTATGTCACAAGATGAGTTGCCAACTGGCTCATGGACAGAACCCACACTGTGAAAGTAGCGAATTCCAAATCCAGCTTCAGACCAGTGACAAGTGGTGTACCAAAGGGTTCAGTCCTGGGTCCTCTCCTGTTTGGTATCTACTTCTCTGAATTGCAGACTAACACAGAAGGTCTTTGGCTAACAAAGTTTGCAGATGACTGCAAACTAGGAGCCATAATCGAAACTCCTAATGATGTGGACAAACTACAAAAGGGCCTCACTGAGACAGATACCTGGTGTCATAGCCATGGCCTGAAGCTCAATGCCAAAAAGTGTATTGTCATCCCCTTTGGTAAAAACTCTGTACCCATGAACTACCACATAGCTGGTAGTCTACTTAATGCCAAAAATGTGATAAGAGACCTTGGGACACAGGTGGACAGTAGTCTCTCCTTTGATAATCACATTGCCACAGTGGTTAGAAAATCCTTCTACGTGGCTCATCTCATCACAAAAGGATTCTCATCCAGAAAAAAAGAGGTCATTGTTCCCCTCTACTCATCACTCATTAGACCCATTATAGAGTACAATTCCCCTTTTGGTATGTACCTCAGAAGACATCTACAACAACTGGAAAGACCACAGAAATACCTCACAAAGAGGATTACTGGCCTCATACAGATGCCCTACGCAGACCGTCTCAAAAAACTACAGCTTTACTCCATCGCATATTGCCTACTCAGGGGCAATCTCTGCCTAACATGCAAAGTTATGTCAAACCCAGAGCTGTTGGACATGCTCCACTTAAATAAATCCCAATTCCTCTGAGCTACACACTCTAGGGACCTAAACCTTGTCACCACAATAAACAGAACATGCTGGAGGGATAGATTCCTGTCCCAGAGACTTCCCATACTCTGGAACAGACTACCTATGTATGTCAAACAGAGCTCCTCATTAGCACTCTTCAAGAAAAATCTTGATGATTGGATGGAAAATGGGAAATTCACCCCAGGGATCACTTCTGTGGCTCTGCTCAACAGGGGCACAGGAAAATAATTTTCTTGGGTGGCGAAAGCCAGGGTACATTTTTTGGCTAGGCTTATATAGGCTCTGGGACCAAAAGCCTAGTACCTACCTATGAACCTCTGTGTAAAAGTTCTCTATAGCTGCTGTAGCATGTACATACCTCTCAAGATATCCGTGTGGGACAGTATGGGCCAAGCAGTGAAAACTGCATGTACACAACTACACAGAACACTTGTACATCAAGTGTACCTATATAACTACCAAGGTGTATTGTGGGCCAATGTAGTGTTACTTTGCTATTTACATACTCATGCTGACGATACATCTGTGACAGAGGGATTACACAACAGTAATTACATTCCATGACAGTGTGATACTTGAGAGACATGTTTGTGTACAGTACAGGGAGTAAACAAGTATCATGCCTTGCTTGGCAAGCATGGGGATAGAAACCAATAGCAGTGACTGCAGAGGACATCCACATCAAATGTATTAATTGACTGCAGCAACCTTTAACAGACACTTCAGGCATGCACCCATAGCAAAGTTTAGACATTTTATTTCTTTTCTTTTATTATTATTATTATTATTATTATTATTATTATTATTATACTTATTTCCTTTATTTTATGCTGTATTTTCACATTCCTGGCAGTGATTGTAACAGTCTGTGACATCTAAACACACAATAATTTACTCATAATATGGGACACCTCACCCATTTACCTGTAGTTCCCATGAAGAGAATATCTGTAAACATTACATGGATGATATTGTAATATTTAGATCTACATAGCACTGGATTCGAACCCTGGTCTGTGTATGGCAAAAATGCACTTCATACACAGCATTTAGCAAACTGAGCTACTGAGTCACTGCTAATTATTGACTGACTGATATTTGTCTAGAGCTCACCTGGCACCAAAATATGACCTGGTAATAGTGGTACAGTTTTATACCTGACTGCAGTCACAGTTGAACACATATGCATGATATTCAAGCATGACATAGATACTAGGTAAAGTATACATTGCTACATAGAATGCAGGTGTATGCAATACATTGTTAGTGTGTTGAAATATCTGTGAAGTCAACAAACAATATCTGATTATGAGTTATTTGCAGTCTACAATGAGTACACTGCAATACGCGACTGCAGCACCATACCTTACAGTCTGAATGCATATAGCTGACATGCAATGGTGAAAAATGAGACAATCCTGATGTACACAATTTACCTTGGTGTTATTGCTATTGGTTCATGTGTTGTTGCAGCCTTCATGCAGGTACTGATAGTATTTCATGTTTTATTGCAGAACAGTTGTAATAATGGTTTTCTTGAAAAACAGACCTACTTCCACAATCATTGCACAACAGACTTTATTAGAGACACCTTCAATCAGTTACTAGTATGATTTCAAGTTTTTATTGCACAACAGTTATCATTATGCAGGTGTTGCAATACAGCTGTAATTCCACAGTTATTGTACTGTAAACTTTATTGCATATACTATATTATGGTTAATGCTTTAGTCTTCCCTGCTTATGGCACTACGGTTGGCAGTATGGACTTCTTACAGTACACATTTAAGTCTACATTCATTGCAATATAATTTTTACTGTATATACCTATCCACATTAATGCTTTACTCTTTCTTGCTTACTTGAGTATAGATAGCAAAATGCATCTGTACTCACCACACTCACTGCTCAACCTGGTCAAGCACCTGGCATGCACCTCGATGTTGCAAGCTTTCTTCTCTGCAGCTGTTGGGAGAGAAGCACACCATTATGCATACCAGTTTAGCAGACATTCAAGATTAGATAGTGGTGAAACACAGGTAATAGTTCTTATATATATGTGGGACATTCCCTGCCCAGAATTCTTGGACCCAGGTGTCCAAGAGAGTCCCCTTCCATCTTTTTAGGTCATCATGGTGGTGACGACACTGCTTACCTGTGCAGGAGATACCAGTTGCACTGATGAGGTCCCTTTCCAGACGGTCCCAGTTTTCTGCCTTGCACACTGAGTCCTGGTAACCTCCCTGCATCAGCAGGCCCCCATAGTTTTTGATAAAGACTCTAATCATGACCCTGGATTCCTGAATGCTCCAACGCTGCACCTGAAAGTGTGAACCCTCTCCAACGCCTGCCATTGTATCCTTCAGAGACAGAACTCCAATAGATTATGGTGTATTCCCACCTATTGGGCTTAGTATAGCCTGTTTTCCCACCCTTACACTCCACTGGGCAATATTTAAAAATGCGGCACGTCGCTTAGCAGCATACACACCAGTGCAGCTGAGCTGAGCAGTGTGAAAACTGGAATACATCAAATGCTTGGCAGTGCTTAGCAGTGCACAAACCAGCCAAGTGGTGCCAAGCACTGCATAAACATTACTAGCCATTATTTTGTTTATGCAGTGCTTAACACATCTTAGCAGGTCTTAGCAGAGCTTAGCTGAGTACAGCAGACCACTATTTAAAAATAATTTGCATAAATTTCTATTTCGCACAAAATGCTATTGTGCTCTTGCATGTATTCAAACCCTGCACCTACTGCACAGTAGGCAGTTACTCTACCCATTTGGCTACATGGATATGTGGACCTTTGCTATACCTTTACATATACCTCTGAGCGACCTTTAAGCAGTGCTGAGCACTGAGGCACACAATGCAAACCCATTCATCTATGCTTAAACTTGACCTTTACAGAACTAATTAAATATATCCGTTTTCTATTTTTACATGTTTGGCAGGTATCTCAGCACCGCTTAGCAATGCTGCGCAAACATGCTTTAAAAATATATTAAATTACATTGCTGTAATACAATTGGACAGTGCAGGGAGTGTGTTACTCATCTGCGGACACAGCACCACACTCCCTACACTGACTCAATAACCGTGTTCCATGGCTCTCCTTCGGCAATGTGCCATGATTAATATGCATGGCACACTGCTGAGAGGGAACCATGTAAATGGACATGGTAACATTCCATGTTGGCTCTACACTATGCTTACATGGATTTTATTAAATCTAGGGGTATGTGTTTAACAAAGTAATTTCTTATGGCTAGAATTATTTCTTATAATTTTATCTGGCATGAATCTTCTTCCAAAATTCTAGAGAAACCTTATAAAATTACATTGAAAAATGAATGAAACCATAGATAAGTTTGCTAAGTAATTCAGTGGACTGCAGAACTCAATGTCAAAACAAGAAGATATCATAGAACTGGGCTTGAAAAACAAAAATTTGAATACCAAAGTGTTCATCAAAAAGATCATGCAATAGAAAGGGAAACTATTCCATATATGTCCAAACAGCTAGAGTTCCTTACAAGCAAACTTGAACAAATATGATTTTTGTAATGTAAAAACCACCAAATTCACGAAGACCAGAATAAACTTCAGAGCAAAACCGTGAAAAAAAGACAAAATGAGGACTGTCCACAGAGATAAAAAGTTAAAAGCGCTTTCTTTCGTTTTAATCATAATGAACTTTTTCAGAACTGACCAGTAAATCAATTAGTCAAGTTTAAATACAAAACTTGATTAATAAACAAACCAATCAAATGCCCATTCATCTAATTGTTCATTAATACATACCATTTTCTTAAAGGCAAAAATATCAAATGTGAAATATAACACTTGACATGTATACCAATAGCATGTAGCATATACAAATATGTGCCTACCGTAAAAATACTTGTCAAATAAACTATTTAATAATATAGTCTCTTATTTATAAGACATTTAATGTCTCATTTAGACCAGGAATGTGATCTCCCCTAAGGAAAACCTGCCATCTAAGCTCCTTGTTTTCCAGGGCATTATTAAATTCTGTGACAAATGGAGTCAAATCTATTTCATCCAACACAAAAAATACAAATTTCTTGAAGTTAGAACACTCCAAAACATGTTTGGATAAAGCATTATTAGTATCGTTGTTTCTAATAGCCAAACAATGTTCATAAATCCTTTTATAAAGGGCTCTAATTGTTTTCCCCACATAGAAATTACGACAGGTGGAGCTGGTTGCCAAATATACTACCCCCATGCCTTCGCAGTTGTATCTGCCTTTACTCATCACCATTTTATTAATGTGTGGAAAAAATATATTCTTTGATGAATGCAGGTTTATTGATTAATCAAAAAATATATTTTTTCCACACAAGTATTTTTACAGTAGGCACACATTTATATGTGCTACATGGTTATATTTAAACTTGACTAATTGATTTACTGGTCAGTTCTGAAGAAGTTTGTTGTGATTAAAACAAAAGAAAGCACTTAACTTTTTATCTGTGTGGACAGTCATCATTTTGTCTTTTTTCATGGTTTTGTTCTGAAATCTGATTTTTGTCCCTTAGTTAATAAAACCTAAACAGTAGAGACAATGCAGGATTTAGAACACTAATCCTTCAGTCTTGTCAACTCTACCTACTCAGTTCTAGCAATTTCCAAACCTGTATTTTTACTGGCTTGTAATACTTGTTGCACTCTGCCCTTATAATACCACCTGAGCTCATTTTCTCAAATCTTTATGACAGCCCCACAATCCATGAGTGAACTTGTCTTTCTCCAGCTTACAAAGACTGATCTTCCAAGGTTTTTGTAGTGACATTTAAGGGTGTCTTCTTTAAAGAGATGAGACAAGGTATCCATGCTGTCAGCTTCATGAGTGTTTATTTTCATTCAGTATAATAGCAGACTAAAGGATTTACTTTCTGAAGTATAACACAGGCAAAAGCACCATTAGCTTTCATACATGTTAATAGTACATCCACCTTTTTCATAAACAACAATCCACAAATATTGATTTGGAACGTGGTTATCTTTTGTTGATATTTTATGTTTATATATTTTTAAGTGTCAACATTTTGAACAGTAGATATTTTTTAAAAATATTTAAGCTGCTGATATTTAGGTGATTAGATCAATTGCCACATGCACACACACACACACACACACACACACACACACACACACACACACACACACACACACACACACACACACACACACACTATCTCCGTCGGTGTATCATTCTTGCAAGACAACAAGAGGACAACACACTACAGGACCAGATACATGGATGTCCACTATGTACAGACCCTACACACCCATAATAGCCTGCACTATCCCTGCTCCCTCACACATCATACCCCATAGTTTAACAAGATACTACATGTGTGGCTATCACCAAGATAGTAGCACTATTGGGTAATGTCCCTGTGTGCCATGACAGATTCTGCTGTATGTCTCTACACTCATTACTGCAGTGTACTGTGGTGTGTCTCCTATGGGCAAATCCCCACTAATACGTCATATGGCCACTGTCGGACAAGTAGCAGTGTGCTATTACAACAACTATATGGGGGCAGTCCAGCAACACCAGTGTGCCACAATGACATACAGCAATGCAAACCTGCTGTAGTATATGTTCCCTGTAGGCATTATACCTCTCAACTATGCAGATGTCTGCAGAATGTCACCATATTTACCTCATAGATGTGTATCTTTTTGCACAAACTTGTGGGTGTCTGACAAATGGTTGACCAATCATTTTTGGTTGCTGTTAGAAAATTAAAACATAATCTGTCACCAGTCAGACCCCTCAGAAAACACTTGTGCTACAGTAATATCTATTAGTCTATTCACATTCCTATTTTGTATAGCCAATATGTATACTCTGTCACTGAGTTTGGGCCTGTATCCCCCCATTAAATAGGGCTTTGTCCTGATTTCTTACTGTAGAAGGTTGAGAGGTATGTTAGGCATAGCTGTCAACCAGACAGGGATGAATTGCTATGAAACAGGGACTTAGCCAGAGTACATCTGGGACATTCAGAGGCACCTTTACAATGTTAATACTATTTATATGTGACACTGACAGACTGATAGGAAGTGAATTACAGTACATCATTTGATGTTACAGGAGTGTACACCCTTACTTAGTGTCACTATGTCTTACGTGTAATCCGCTATCTTTACTACAACAGCCAACCATTGTAAGGGGGATGGACAGGGACAGAGCAGAGATGTAATTCAAAGTAGAGACAGTTGAGAGGCATGCCTGTAGGTGTTGAACAACAGAGTATCACTGACATGTAAATATCACAGATCTAATGAAAGCCTACTGTTTTAATCCCTATTCCCCATACCTCCATCCTCCCATCTGGATCTTATTTTATGGGGAAATGTAGTACATACCTGGTAGAGTGATGTATTCCTTTTTTGAATGCTTTTCACATATGCTGTCTGTGTGAGTAAAACCACATACAGACATGTTCCCCATAAGCAGTTGCTTGCCTTTATAGGTAATGCTCATTAACAGGTAATTGCCTCTGCATTAATCTGTGGCTCCAAATTGCTAGTTGCATGTTCATTAACAGGTAATTGCCTCTGCATGAATCTGTGGCTCAGAATTGCCAGTTGCATCCAAAACAGCTGAATGGCACTATCATTAGACAATGACAGGGCACCACAGTGCAATATATAAGGCCTTCTTGTAGGCCTTCCCCCCTTTCTTAGTTTTGAGATGGACATTACTGAGGTGTGGAGACTGCAGCATTGCAGAGGGTAAGTACAAATACTGTCCACTGTAGAGATGTAAGAAGTATCTCCACAGATTTGCCTCATATGTTTGGTCAGTGTCCCATGACAGTGTGTGTGGTCATCTGGCAGTTCACTGGTAGACATTGTGGGTTGAGGTCAGAAAGGGGCGAGAGAGACATGTGAGTGTCACATGTCATACTTATGAGAATATCCGTGCTAATGCAGTAGCTGCAATGCTATCAACTTACTATTTTTGTAGGGGCAAAATGTGCAACATGTACCTATCGCTGGGTGTTTGGCCCCTCACATTATGTATGGTTGTGTCTGGATCCCTTGTTATAGGGGTTGGGAGGTATGGTCTTTCTGTAGCAGTTACCTTAACATACAGCCATGTATGGTCCAGGCTGCAGCTAGGACGCATGGGGTGAGTGTGAACACTTTGGAGGCCAGCAAGCTGTACATGTAACTGTGGCAGCTGTGGCAGGCCTGTCATTACAGCAGAGCCAGGTTAAGGGTACCCATTATAGTGCAATTGAAGTATGTGCTTAAGGTACATCTGTATGCAACAGTGCCAATAGCAGAGTAATAGGCGACATACAGTTAGGCTATAAGAATATGTGCAGTGTATCCCTACCTTCAAGCCTTTGACTTGCAAAACTGGGTAGCAGATAATTCAGTAGCAGTACTCCATGGGGATTAAAATTTCATTACTCAGTCATTACTTGCTGTGTTCACAACAATGTAATTGAAGTGCAACACACTGGATTAAAACCCAGGACTGTGTGTGGCAAAATGTTCTGCATATAAGGTATTTAACAGACTGAGCTACTGACTCAGGGCTGGAATATGTGTATTTGCCAGATATATGTGCAGGCATACAGCTGTGACACAGTGTGTGCATCCATCAGTATGTGCATGGCTTTCAAAGGCAGTTGTTCTGCAGCAGGGTCCCATTTGAACATATGTTCTATACCACTGATACCTTAGCAAGTGTGTTTAAAGATGTTGCAGGAAAAAGGGAACATTTACCTGCTATCTCAGGCATCACATATTGCCATTATTATTTATTTGGTTGTCTACTGGTGCATTTTTGCATCAGAGCCCCAGGTACACTCCCATTTTCCACATTAGATTGATTTCAGTCTGTTAGTGTCAATCAGTATATATTGCTGGAAACAGATGCTTTATGTAAGACCTGTGTGGTGCAGTGGGTTAATGCAATAGGCTATAATTCAAAGGGGCCTGGGTTCAAGACAGGGGTAGACATGATTATTTTGTACATCTGCCTAACAGTGTGAGAAATGCATAAGATCATTAAAGCACATTTAAACAGATTTGTGTGGTGTGGTGCAACATGGCTCTTTATTTAAGTCCTTACAAATCTGCAGTAAAAATTAAAAAAAAAAGAAAAAGGGGGTGATAGGACAGCGGTGAAATGGGGGCAAGCAGGAAGAAAAACACAGTGAAAGGCAGGTAGGAATGTGCAGGAAGGGTGTAGGAAAGAACCATAGAATTTCATTTCCTGTACGTCAGCAGCTATGCATTTTGACAGTTTTGTGGATGAATTTGGACTCTCAAAGCCCAGACAGAGGGATGAGGACAACATAAATCTCTAGTGGACATGTGTGCAAAATGGAGAACTATGTATGAGGCGATTTTCTTTTGTGGGACAGGTGCCCAATTTTTTTTTTTTTTGTTATAAGGAGAGAGTGGAATGTTGGGGATGGGATATAGGTACGTGTGGGGAGGTAAACTGGGTAGGAGTGGATACAATTGCAGACAGACAAGGCAGACAAGACAGCAGACAGGGGCAGTGTGTGACACATAGGGGTAAACACCTTGGATAAGTAGGGTTTTGTGGAATCCAAAGTGCATGTGCCTCCAGATAGCAACAGCATGATTGACATCCCCACCCATGGGCAGTTAACACTGCTCCTTCACTGCCCCGAAGTTGGTTGTGTTGGAGGCTGGGTGCCAGGGCCAGCCGGCCTCACTAGGTTTTCCAGTCTGCCCTCAATCTGGTGCAGGTGATGTTCATAGTTCCTATGAGCAATCCTGTGCACCATGGCTGTTAATTGTTCCTGGGTGATTACCTCCCTCTGCCACCATCCCCAGGGGATAGGCCCTGTCCCCTGAGGTGCTTCCACCTGAAGGTGGTACAGGGCTAGTGGAGGGGCACCACCAGCTTGGGTCCCAGACATGCTAGGACCCAGTGCCATGGTGGGCTGAGGTAGGGTAGGTGGATCAGCAGGAACAGGCCTACCCTGACATGCTGTGGTTATGGAGGTACAGCAATACATATAGGTTAGTTATGAACAAAACCATTGTTAGTAATAACAGCATGCCAGAACATTGGAAATAACCCCATTACATTTCAATGCATATTAAGTGAAACACAACAAGAAATAACAGATCAGTCAGTATAGTAACAGCATACCAGTAACAGTTATAACAGTAACGGCATAAGGCCAACAGAACAGGTAATTCAACAAGATATGTTAACATGCAACCATTGTAATAGTTTATGGAAAAACATACGTTAATAGTAAACCATAACCAATAAATAACAATAATAAATATATGAAGATAAGGGGTGGGGAGAGAGAGAAATTCAGTCCATTAATAGCATTATAGGCTATATAGTTGACAACAGTACTGCTATCTACTTTACAAGTCTGTCCTTTATTTAAACCTGATTGACTTATTTGAAGCAGTCACCAAACCCATAAATGAGGGTAAAATGGTTCACACAGCTTATCTGGATCTCACTAAGGATTTCGACACCATCTCCCACTCTGGAATTATAAATAAGCTCACTAAACTAGGTATAAATCCCTATGTCACAAGATGAGTTGCCAACTGGCTCATGGACAGAACCCACACTGTGAAAGTAGCGAATTCCAAATCCAACTTCAGACCAGTGACAAGTGGAGTACCAAAGGGTTCAGTCCTGGGTCCTCTCCTGTTTGGTATCTACTTCTCTGAATTGCAGGCTAACACAGAAGGTCTTTGGCTAACAAAGTTTGCAGATGACTGCAAACTAGGAGCCATAATCGAAACTCCTAATGATGTGGACAAACTACAAAAGGGCCTCACTGAGACAGATACCTGGTGTCATAGCAATGGCCTGAAGCTCAATGCCAAAAAGTGCATTGTCATCCCCTTTGGTAAAAACTCTGTACCCATGAACTACCACATAGCTGGTAGTCTACTTAATGCCAAAAATGTGATAAGAGACCTTGGGACACAGGTGGACAGTAGTCTCTCCTTTGATAATCACATTGCCACAGTGGTTAGAAAATCCTTCTACGTGGCTCATCTCATCACAAAAGGATTCTCATCCAGAAAAAAAGAGGTCATTGCTCCCCTCTACTCATCACTCATTAGACCCATTATAGAGTACAATTCCCCTTTTGGTATGTACCTCAGAAGACATCTACAACAACTGGAAAGACCACAGAAATACCTCACAAAGAGGATTACTGGCCTCATACAGATGCCCTACGCAGACCGTCTCAAAAAACTACAGCTTTACTCCATCGCATATTGCCTACTCAGGGGCAATCTCTGCCTAACATGCAAAGTTATGTCAAACCCAGAGCTGTTGGACATGCTCCACTTAAATAAATCCCAATTCCTCTGAGCTACACACTCTAGGGACCTAAACCTTGTCACCACAATAAACAGAACATGCTGGAGGGATAGATTCCTGTCCCAGAGACTTCCCATACTCTGGAACAGACTACCTATGTATGTCAAACAGAGCTCCTCATTAGCACTCTTCAAGAAAAATCTTGATGATTGGATGGAAAATGGGAAATTCACCCCAGGGATCACTTCTGTGGCTCTGCTCAACAGGGGCACAGGAAAATAATTTTCTTGGGTGGCAAGCCAGGGTACATTTTTTGGCTAGGCTTATATAGGCTCTGGGACCAAAAGCCTAGTACCTACCTATGAACCTCTGTGTAAAAGTACTCTATAGCTGCTGTAGCATGTACATACCTCTCAAGATATCCGTGTGGGACAGTATGGGCCAAGCAGTGAAAACTGCATGTACACAACTACACAGAACACTTGTACATCAAGTGTACCTATATAACTACCAAGGTGTATTGTGGGCCAATGTAGTGTTACTTTGCTATTTACATACTCATGCTGACGATACATCTGTGACAGAGGGATTACACAACAGTAATTACATTCCATGACAGTGTGATACTTGAGAGACATGTTTGTGTACAGTACAGGGAGTAAACAAGTATCATGCCTTGCTTGGCAAGCATGGGGATAGAAACCAATAGCAGTGACTGCAGAGGACATCCACATCAAATGTATTAATTGACTGCAGCAACCTTTAACAGACACTTCAGGCATGCACCCATAGCAAAGTTTAGACATTTTATTTCTTTTCTTTTATTATTATTATTATTATTATTATTATTATTATTATTATTATTATACTTATTTCCTTTATTTTATGCTGTATTTTCACATTCCTGGCAGTGATTGTAACAGTCTGTGACATCTAAACACACAATAATTTACTCATAATATGGGACACCTCACCCATTTACCTGTAGTTCCCATGAAGAGAATATCTGTAAACATTACATGGATGATATTGTAATATTTAGATCTACATAGCACTGGATTCGAACCCTGGTCTGTGTATGGCAAAAATGCACTTCATACACAGCATTTAGCAAACTGAGCTACTGAGTCACTGCTAATTATTGACTGACTGATATTTGTCTAGAGCTCACCTGGCAGCAAAATATGACCTGGTAATAGTGGTACAGTTTTATACCTGACTGCAGTCACAGTTGAACACATATGCATGATATTCAAGCATGACATAGATACTAGGTAAAGTATACATTGCTACATAGAATGCAGGTGTATGCAATACATTGTTAGTGTGTTGAAATATCTGTGAAGTCAACAAACAATATCTGATTGTTATTTGCAGTCTACAATGAGTACACTGCAATACGCGACTGCAGCACCATGCCTTACAGTCTGAATGCATATAGCTGACATGCAATGGTGAAAAATGAGACAATCCTGATGTACACAATTTACCTTGGTGTTATTGCTATTGGTTCATGTGTTGTTGCAGCCTTCATGCAGGTACTGATAGTATTTCATGTTTTATTGCAGAACAGTTGTAATAATGGTTTTCTTGAAAAACAGACCTACTTCCACAATCATTGCACAACAGACTTTATTAGAGACACCTTCAATCAGTTACTAGTATGATTTCAAGTTTTTATTGCACAACAGTTATCATTATGCAGGTGTTGCAATACAGCTGTAATTCCACAGTTATTGTACTGTAAACTTTATTGCATATACTATATTATGGTTAATGCTTTAGTCTTCCCTGCTTATGGCACTACGGTTGGCAGTATGGACTTCTTACAGTACACATTTAAGTCTACATTCATTGCAATATAATTTTTACTGTATATACCTATCCACATTAATGCTTTACTCTTTCTTGCTTACTTGAGTATAGATAGCAAAATGCATCTGTACTCACCACACTCACTGCTCAACCTGGTCAAGCACCTGGCATGCACCTCGATGTTGCAAGCTTTCTTCTCTGCAGCTGTTGGGAGAGAAGCACACCATTATGCATACCAGTTTAGCAGACATTCAAGATTAGATAGTGGTGAAACACAGGTAATAGTTCTTATATATATGTGGGACATTCCCTGCCCAGAATTCTTGGACCCAGGTGTCCAAGAGAGTCCCCTTCCATCTTTTTAGGTCATCATGGTGGTGACGACACTGCTTACCTGTGCAGGAGATACCAGTTGCACTGATGAGGTCCCTTTCCAGACGGTCCCAGTTTTCTGCCTTGCACACTGAGTCCTGGTAACCTCCCTGCATCAGCAGGCCCCCATAGTTTTTGATAAAGACTCTAATCATGACCCTGGATTCCTGAATGCTCCAACGCTGCACCTGAAAGTGTGAACCCTCTCCAACGCCTGCCATTGTATCCTTCAGAGACAGAACTCCAATAGATTATGGTGTATTCCCACCTATTGGGCTTAGTATAGCCTGTTTTCCCACCCTTACACTCCACTGGGCAATATTTAAAAATGCGGCACGTCGCTTAGCAGCATACACACCAGTGCAGCTGAGCTGAGCAGTGTGAAAACTGGAATACATCAAATGCTTGGCAGTGCTTAGCAGTGCACAAACCAGCCAAGTGGTGCCAAGCACTGCATAAACATTACTAGCCATTATTTTGTTTATGCAGTGCTTAACACATCTTAGCAGGTCTTAGCAGAGCTTAGCTGAGTACAGCAGACCACTATTTAAAAATAATTTGCATAAATTTCTATTTCGCACAAAAATGCTATTGTGCTCTTGCATGTATTCAAACCCTGCACCTACTGCACAGTAGGCAGTTACTCTACCCATTTGGCTACATGGATATGTGGACCTTTGCTATACCTTTACATATACCTCTGAGCGACCTTTAAGCAGTGCTGAGCACTGAGGCACACAATGCAAACCCATTCATCTATGCTTAAACTTGACCTTTACAGAACTAATTAAATATATCCGTTTTCTATTTTTACATGTTTGGCAGGTATCTCAGCACCGCTTAGCAATGCTGCGCAAACATGCTTTAAAAATATATTAAATTACATTGCTGTAATACAATTGGACAGTGCAGGGAGTGTGTTACTCATCTGCGGACACAGCACCACACTCCCTACACTGACTCAATAACCGTGTTCCATGGCTCTCCTTCGGCAATGTGCCATGATTAATATGCATGGCACACTGCTGAGAGGGAACCATGTAAATGGACATGGTAACATTCCATGTTGGCTCTACACTATGCTTACATGGATTTTATTAAATCTAGGGGTATGTGTTTAACAAAGTAATTTCTTATGGCTAGAATTATTTCTTATAATTTTATCTGGCATGAATCTTCTTCCAAAATTCTAGAGAAACCTTATAAAAATTACATTGAAAAATGAATGAAACCATAGATAAGTTTGCTAAGTAATTCAGTGGACTGCAGAACTCAATGTCAAAACAAGAAGATATCATAGAACTGGGCTTGAAAAACAAAAATTTGAATACCAAAGTGTTCATCAAAAAGATCATGCAATAGAAAGGGAAACTATTCCATATATGTCCAAACAGCTAGAGTTCCTTACAAGCAAACTTGAACAAATATGATTTTTGTAATGTAAAAACCACCAAATTCACGAAGACCAGAATAAACTTCAGAGCAAAACCGTGAAAAAAAGACAAAATGAGGACTGTCCACAGAGATAAAAAGTTAAGCGCTTTCTTTCGTTTTAATCATAATGAACTTTTTCAGAACTGACCAGTAAATCAATTAGTCAAGTTTAAATACAAAACTTGATTAATAAACAAACCAATCAAATGCCCATTCATCTAATTGTTCATTAATACATACCATTTTCTTAAAGGCAAAAATATCAAATGTGAAATATAACACTTGACATGTATACCAATAGCATGTAGCATATACAAATATGTGCCTACCGTAAAAATACTTGTCAAATAAACTATTTAATAATATAGTCTCTTATTTATAAGACATTTAATGTCTCATTTAGACCAGGAATGTGATCTCCCCTAAGGAAAACCTGCCATCTAAGCTCCTTGTTTTCCAGGGCATTATTAAATTCTGTGACAAATGGAGTCAAATCTATTTCATCCAACACAAAAAATACAAATTTCTTGAAGTTAGAACACTCCAAAACATGTTTGGATAAAGCATTATTAGTATTGTTGTTTCTAATAGCCAAACAATGTTCATAAATCCTTTTATAAAGGGCTCTAATTGTTTTCCCCACATAGAAATTACGACAGGTGGAGCTGGTTGCCAAATATACTACCCCCATGCCTTCGCAGTTGTATCTGCCTTTACTCATCACCATTTTATTAATGTGTGGAAAAAATATATTCTTTGATGAATGCAGGTTTATTGATTAATCAAAAAATATATTTTTTCCACACAAGTATTTTTACAGTAGGCACACATTTATATGTGCTACATGTTTATATTTAAACTTGACTAATTGATTTACTGGTCACTTCTGAAGAAGTTTGTTGTGATTAAAACAAAAGAAAGCACTTAACTTTTTATCTGTGTGGACAGTCATCATTTTGTCTTTTTTCATGGTTTTGTTCTGAAATCTGATTTTTGTCCCTTAGTTAATAAAACCTAAACAGTAGAGACAATGCAGGATTTAGAACACTAATCCTTCAGTCTTGTCAACTCTACCTACTCAGTTCTAGCAATTTCCAAACCTGTATTTTTACTGGCTTGTAATACTTGTTGCACTCTGCCCTTATAATACCACCTGAGCTCATCTTCTCAAATCTTTATGACAGCCCCACAATCCATGAGTGAACTTGTCTTTCTCCAGCTTACAAAGACTGATCTTCCAAGGTTTTTGTAGTGACATTTAAGGGTGTCTTCTTTAAAGAGATGAGACAAGGTATCCATGCTGTCAGCTTCATGAGTGTTTATTTTCATTCAGTATAATAGCAGACTAAAGGATTTACTTTCTGAAGTATAACACAGGCAAAAGCACCATTAGCTTTCATACATGTTTATAGTACATCCACCTTTTTCATAAACAACAATCCACAAATATTGATTTGGAACGTGGTTATCTTTTGTTGATATTTTATGTTTATATATTTTTAAGTGTCAACATTTTGAACAGTAGATATTTTTTAAAAATATTTAGGCTGCTGATATTTAGGTGATTAGATCAATTGCCACATGCACACACACACACACACACACACACACACACACACACACACACACACACACACACACACACATATATAATATATATGTGTGTGTGTGTGTGTGTGTGTGTGTGTGTGTGTGTGTGTGTGTGTGTGTGTGTGTGTGCGCGCGTGTGCGTATGTGTGTGTGTGATTGTGTGTGTGTGTGTGTCTGTGTGTATAGATAGATAGACAGATGGACAGATAAAAGATGGACACATACTATTTTTAAAAAGAAATACATCATTTGGAATCTGCAGTTCAAATAAAGTCAATGTCAAAGTAAACTTTATTGACAATCAGATATACACAGTGGTGCAAGCTGAATGAAATGATGTTGCTTTGGTCCCAGTGCAAGACAAAACAATGAAACACGCAGTTTGAATGACAGTAAGACTCATGCACATACAGTAATAATTAAAATATCAATAACACAATAAATTACTACAATTGGACATGAAGACTTTGGACAATATTATACTAGTAGGTATTGCAAAGACTATACCAGGGATAGTCTTTGCAATACCTACAGTGATAATTAAAATATCAAATTACCACAATTGAACAGGAAGACATTGAACAATATTATACTAGTAGGTATTAAAAGACTATCCCCAGGATTCATGAACAGCCGGTTTCCATGCAGGAATAGTGTAGCCGCTCCTGCATGGAAAATGGCCGCTGAGCGAGTCAGAAAAGTGCTGTTTTCACGTGCACGGGCGTCCCTACACTGTTCCTGCATGGAAAGCCATGCGGGATGCAAGTCACCTCATTTGCTGGTAAAAAACATGCAAATGACGTGATTTTGTGATCCACGAAGCTGGCTGGACTCCGTGCAGGAACAGTGTCAGAATAGAAATGCATTCAGTTAGTAACTGAATACATTTTTGCATCAGAGCAAACGGAGGCAGGACAGCTCGTGGAAAGCATGTATTACAGTCAAACCCACATGCCAATGGCCAAATATAATGCACCTGGTTTTAAACAAAAAAAAAAAAAAAAAAAAAAGAGGAAATGGCAGCACTGTTTACATTTGAGCACTGAGTATGTACAGTGCGCCTCTGGGCTTAAATAGTGAGGAACTGGGAAGGGAAACAGCAGTAGGAAGGCAATCAAGGAGAACTAGCATAGCTGGCAGGTGGAATGCATCAGAATCAGCCAATTACACATGCAGCAGCATAGCACACTAATATAAACTATGCAAACACCCTACAGACTGTTTTTTCCCACAAATCCTACACCACTGGTGTACAACGACAAGGGATTTTTAACTGGCAAAACTAACTAAAAATGTTAGAGGTTGCTGCTGCTCTACTCCATCAATATGTGCTAGAGACTGAAGGTGGTGAGGAGGAAAATGTTGACAACTGACCCACAGTGAGGAGGAGGAGAAGAGTGAACAGACCCAGGGTAACCTACCAGGGCCTACATGAGCTGGAGATAGTAGCGTGCTATAGAGTGGAAAGGGACATTCTACAGCAAATCGTTGAGCTGTGCCGACTATGCCTTACACACAAGATATGTCTAGGCTTAAGAATACTAACTACAGGTACCTTCCAAAGACCAACTGGGGATATCATGGGGGTCTCACAGGCATCAGCATCCAGGGTACTCCACCAGTTCCAGGATGCCATGACACCACATGCCAATGAGCACATATATTTCCCCACCGCCCGTGAGGTGCTGACCACACATATGCATCTCTTCCACCATATAGCAGAATATCCTGAGGTAGTTGGGGCTATAGACTGCACGCACATCCACATCAAAGCACCACCCAGTGAGTGGGGCAGGGTCTACATAAACCACAAGGGCTTCCACTCCATCAACTGCCAGGTCATGTGCGATGCCCAGGGCATTATCATATATATGCTGGCAGCCCTGGAAGCTATCACGACTCCCACATCTGGCGTTGCTCACAGCTGTATCAGGTGTTTGCCAGGGGGGATATCCCATATGGCCATCTAGTGGGTGGATGGTGGCTATGCACTGGAGCTGTGGCTGATGACACCCATCAGAAATGCAGACACACCCAAATAAGAACACCATAATGAGGCACACACACAAACCAGGATCATTGTAGAGCGTGCATTTGGGATGCTCAAGTCATGGTTCTACTGCCTTGACATATCCAGTGGAGCCTTGCAGTACTCTCCAGCTACATGTACACAAATGTTCATAGTATGTGCCTTGCTACATGTACACAGATGTTCAAAGTATGTGCCATGCTACACAATATGATCCAGCGGAAACAGCTGCAGCAGGAACAGTACGGGGCAGGGACACACAGCCCCCCACCATTGCCAAGGCCAGCACAGGCACAGAGGACTCAGAGGAGGAACATTCTGAGCTTGCCCCTGTAGGCAGAAGGAGGCATGCACAGTATGCCCAGGCCTTGGTAAAGAGGCAATGCATAGCACACACACTGACACTGTAGGGACCCAGGGACTGATACCTCTCTCCAACTCGCACATACAGTATAAGGGATGCCAAATATGACACTACCTGAGCATTACCATGTACAAGGAGTGTACTATGTGCATCCAACATAGTCAGCCCTCCAGCACTGTCTTCAATACTGGCCCAGTAACAAGGTAAGTCACTCTTCCTATCAATTACTGAATGAAGTAGTATGTTCTCATACTTGTATGTATGATATGGATGCAAGCATGCAAGGGAATGATGGAGCCCAAATGATGGCAATGGTGAACAGCCCCCCACCAGACCTACACAGACATACTAAAACAGGTCTGGCAGTTGCATTCCAGTTCTGAAGGGTAAGAAGTCTGAAACTGATATATATGCTATTAAGATCTAACATGTGTACTCTACTGATATGCCTCCTGTCTGCATGATAGGTCACAATACAATATGAAATGGAAGCCAACAGAGTAACCAAAATACCAGTACAATCATTTCAAATGTTAAAGTCTGCAGGTGTGCACCCCCCCCCCCCACAATCCCATGTAAACATGCAGTAACAGATGGCCTGCAGCAATCTCAAATGGCCTACAGTCCTCTGGCAAAGGCCCATGCCTCACCCATAGTGCCAATGTATGGAATGCCAGGGGCTCCCAACTAACAACCTAACAGTAAACAGAAAACAAATGCAAGCCATGTTGACAAATGCCAGTAGCATGCCTCCCTATGTCCTATTGCAAGGACTGTGGATCAGGCCATAAATACTGCTGGGATAAAGGCCCAACTATACGGATAAATCTGAGATATTGCTTGCATAATGTTTGGTGGAGGAGAGAATAACAGAGGGAGGTTGTAAAAGCATGGATGTCATGGATTGTGTGAAGTCTGAAACTCTAATATCCACCCATACTACTCCTGACTGCAAACCCATGAATGAATAGCCACCAAACTGCTTGTAAACCACAATGTGAAGGTAAACTGACCAGATATATGAGTCCTTCCTCTGGATAAGCTGGGTGAATCTGTACAGCTGAGAGGTATGACCCCAGCAGGATATGACCATTCCATGAAGTTGTGAAAAGCACAAGGAGGAGATCCCCAGCCAGCATACTAACAAGGTGCTGGACCATTTATACAGAACCAGCAGTCTATTGTCTGTAGCTACCCCTCCACAATGGCAGGTGTGTGCCAGAATGTGCAGTCTATATGCCTCAGAATATTGGTCTCAGCTTCATTCATCTTGTATTTCCCAGTAAATAACTGTGAGCAAAGAATGATAACTGTCAGTAGTTGATGACATGACACATCACAGTGTAAAACAGTACATATGTCAGAATATCTATGCTACAACCAAACATGTCACACAAGCAACACAGACAGCAATAGTTACAGTATCCCCTGTATGTTAACCCCATTGTGTCTCCATATTGGCAACCTATTTACAGATATCCTGTGGAAGCAGTTTGCTAGGTGTAGCTGTAGCACACAAAACCCTGAACTGGAGTCCAACCCTCCCTGGAATGGATGAACACAGTCAATATAGAAGGTCATACTGGGCATGCTCCTACACTTAGAGAAATGAAGCCCATGTTTCACAGCACAGTGGACTACAGATATCGGTTATTTGCAGCTGTCTGTGCACACACACCAAATTGTACACCATCGATACTTCACACACACACACACACACACACACACACACACACACACACACACACACACACACACACATTAGATAGGAATACACACACATATCTAAGGCCAACATAATATAATATGTCAAACATACACACAGGGAGACGTGAGGAAGAGAAAGACAGACGACAGAGAGAATCCCATTATGAGGCCTGTCCCACCCTCTACGCATCCCATTGGCCTACATCACATGATGTGCTAATGTCATTCACTGTAGATATACCTTTGGTTAGCCCTCAGCACTATAGTGTCAGTGGTGCTTGTGATAACTGTGTAACACTACAGTACAAATAAATATTCATGTAGTATTTGTAATCTCAGTCCTGTCAAATGTAAAGTTGTATATGAGTGTGTGAGTGTTTCTAGATGAATGTTGTTGAGGCCATTCACACTCACTAAATCTCCCATACCCCTCCTTCAACACTGCGGCTGATGTCACTCACCTTCAAAGATACCTTTGAACAGCACCCCAGCATATAACCTCTGTGGCGCTTGCAATAACTGCGTAATACTATAGTGTAGCAAACTAGTTAGGTGGGAGTTACAATCTTGATCCTGACAACTGTGTAAATGTAATGTTTGTGTGACAGAGTGTGTGTATCCTTGTCGAGACCTGATTTTATGGTCATTCACACTTACAACACTTCCCTTACCCCTTCTTTAGCACTGCTGCTTTTGTGACTCACCTTCAAAGATACCCATGGACAACTTTCCAACATATAAGCTCCATGGCACTTGCAATAACTGTGTAATACCATAGCATAGCAAACCAGTTAGGTGTTCCAATCCTGATATTGGTGACTGTGTAAATGTGAGTGTTTGTGTGAGAGAGTGTGTGTACCCTTGTAGAGACCTGATTTTGTGGTTATTCACACTTACAACACTTCCCTTATCCCTCCTTTAGCACTGCTGCTGATGTCACTCACCTTCAAAGATACCTTTGCAGAGCTACCCAACATGTAAGCTCCATGGTGCACGTGATAAATGTGAAACAATGTAGTAGCAATAACTGCATAGGTATGGGTTTGAATCTCATCCCTGGCAAGTGTTTGTGTGTGTACACATGTATGTCTGTACCTCAAAGATTTTGCACTCAGTGCCTGACTTTAGCAGTCCTGCATATATCATCCACCTTAGAAGTACCTGTTGGCAACCTTAAACCGTGTAAGGTCAGTGGTGCATGTGGTAAATGCATAACCATAATGGTCTGAAAAGATAGTTAGATAGAGGTTTGAATCTCACCCCTTTCAAACGTAAATGTGTGTGTAGGGTAAAATATATTTTGGAATCTCTCACCTACTACATCACCCAATGCCAGTATTTACAAGGGCTGATGATGTTCCTCACCTTAGAAGTACCTTGGGACAACATACATCCTATAAGCTTCGTGGCACATGTGATCAATGTGGTACACTGTAGTAGCAATAATTACATAGGTATGGGTTTGACTGTCATCCTTGGCAAGTGTTTTTGTGTGAATGCATATGTCAGTACCTCAAAAATGCTGGCCCCATTTACACCCAGTACACATCTCAGTGCCTGACTTTAGCAGTCCTGCAGATATCATCCACCTTAGAAGTACCTGTTGGGAACCCTAAACCATGTAAGGTTAGTGGTGCATGTGGTAAATGTGCAACCATAATGGTCTGAAAAAAATAGTTAAATAGAGGTTTGAACCTCACCCCTGGTAAATGTGTGTGTAGTGTAAAATGTTTTTTGGAATCTCTCACCCACTACATCACCCAATGTCAGTATTTACAAGGGCTGGTGATGTTCCTCACCTTAGAAGTACCTTGGGACAGCATCCATCCTAAAAGCTCCATGGTGCATGCAATAAATGTGGTACATGTAGTAGCAATACATAGCTAGGTAGGAGTTTGAAACTCAGTACTAGTAAGTGTGTCTGTGTGTGTGTGTGTGTCATCCATATCTTGTGTGGGGGTCAGTGTGATTGTGTAATAACAGGATCCATTGGGGGTGGGTATTCTAAATTATTATGTTGAGGACCTAGTTTATGTCACAATGTCCACATTACAAGGCCAACAGTTGTCAAACACCGTAGAGGTTGGTGTAGACAATCCACAGCCCTAAATGTCATAGTATGGATTAGTGAACAATATAGGCAACCCTTCTGTTACTCAGAGACTATTCCCCACCCACGTATCATACACAAACACACTTGGCTAGGCAACAACCACTATACTGGTAGTTCTCCTGCATATTGCTTCACAGATAGTACCCATCTTGTGATTGCAGTGGACTACATGCCTGTTGACCACAACAGTGCCACTGACATCAGAAAGTATTTTAATGTGTTACATCTCCTGACTGTGTGTTATCCAGCAAGTAAAAGGACATGGCACCCTGTTCCATCCCCTCAGTAGCCCAATCAATGCGTACAGTGGCCCTTTTGCCATGTTCCCCACTGGATGCCTGCAACAACTGCAGAGTCTGCAAACGCACTCCACAAAGGGAATACCATGCCTTATACACATGCCCTGTATGGACAGACGCCACTAACTCCACTGAATACCCATATCATACTGTCAGTGTAGGTGCAATCACTACCTCAGTTACATAGCCAGGTCTCACCAAATATGGTCAGGAATGCTACATCAGAAGATACCAATATGTCCACACAACATGCCCCAGAGACCTCAAGCACAATTCCACATGTCAAAGAACATGCATGTGGGACATGTGCACAACCCAGACACTGTCCATGTTATGGAATATAGATCACATACATGGGAAGCAGTGCACATCACTGGCCACCCACAAAAGAAATCTGGATGAGTGGATGGGGAATACAATACCCACCCCTGGAGACCACTCCTGTGACCATACTCCTGAGCCACACTGGGGACTATTGTCATGTGGCCTGATGTCAAGGTATTCCCTTGGGCTATCCCTGTAGAGCCTTCAGGCCCATTCACCTACTACACACCTATGAAGCAATGCCCCCATGGATTTCAGTACTGGCAAGTGTGTGTGTGTGTGTGTGTGTGTGTGTGTGTGTGTGTGTGTGTGTGTGTGTGTGTGTGTGTGTGTGTGTGTGTGAATAGTAATCCCAGTGTGTTTGGTTGATGAATATCCCCTGTGGCTGTGGTTATTAGCAATCGGAGGTGTGTCCAAACCAGAACATGTACCATTTTCAATTCTGCAACAGATGTTGTACATTAACATGTACCTATGTACAACCCTCAGCCCTATAATCTGTGAGGCATATGCAATCACTGTGTTACGGACTGGGAATTATCGTGCACATGCTGTACCCTGCCTATGACATGGTGGATGTGTCACCACACTACCATACCCTGTGGCATTGTTGCAGGGCCACATCCTGCTGACACACAGACACCTAGAACGGAAATGGGATACAGCATGTAAGAACACATTCACTTAGCACTTCCCTTGTGGGTGGAGAGAGAGGTAAAGCTGACACTAAACGTGTTGACAAGACTGTGGCCAATATCTGTTGTCTCAGGATAGCTATTAGCTTTGTGCAATAACTCACAGCACTTGTGTTTAATGCTGTGGAGGTTGTTGATGTAACTGTCAAGGCTGTTGTGACTGTTGTCAGTGTCTGCTGCATCTCTGCTGCCATAGATGCCTGTCGGGGAACTCCATGAGGGATCCAAAGTTGTGTTTGAGGCTAATAAGGGAGTTCAACAGTCATGGGACACCACCTATCCCTGCAACAGTGTCCTCCTTCTGATGTACACTTTAGTAATGACAGGGGACCATCACATTGTTTCCCAGTGTTTGGAGGACAGTGTCTGGGTTCTGTTGGCTCTGGCTAGTATCATGCATTCATGTACCTGTTTATACAGTGCCTATGTGTATGATTCCACAGTCATGTAGCTACATCCCATTGCCATGGGTGCAGTGAAGACATCCACCTTTGTTTTCATGGCTGCAAAGTCAGCTTTGCAGAGTTTTTTCCAGGTGGTTATCTTTGTGGGGAGTGTGGCTGACATGTTGAGTTCCATGCTGATTGCAGCCTGTGTGAATCTCACCATGCAGGGACTGACATCTGGGGATGAGCAACAGTCCCATATCTAAGTGGTCAACACAGGTCAAGGTTGTTGCATCCTCTACCAGGGGTCAGTATGAGCTGGTCTAGAGCAATGGAAATGATGAATCCCAGAAGTGATAGGTCACTGTACCGGTGCTTGACTACATTCCCCAGGTGATGGAGGGGTAGTTGAAGACTCATACTATGTCAGTGTTGCATTGGACCAACAGAGATGGCAGGGTGTTGAGGAATGTCCATTGACAGTCTAGGGACATAGAGGTGGACCCATAGCAAGCTATGGTCTGGATTGCACTATTACCCCACGGCAGTTGTACTGGAAGTATCTCCAATGCATTATGATGGGATACTAGTCTGGAGGCGTTCCTATCCATAATGAATATGGAGACAGCACCATCTGTGGAGGTGTGGTGTGGTCCATGTTTCGGGGCTGACAGCTGTGGAATGCATCATAGCCAGCCTGATACTGCAGGTCCACTGTCTGCAGCTGTGAACCACCTCTCCATTACAGTAGACCTGTGTCCTCCACTCCAAAAACTGCTATAAGTGACTGCATCCTGACAGATGTCCACTGTTGGGCAGCATGACCATCAGATTGCATACATGTGTAGCTGTTATGGTGGCAATAACATTAGGAAAACTGCCTAATAAGGCACCATACAGGTGGGAAGACATGTAGCCAGTACCTGGCAACCCAGCAGTGACAGATGTAGGACATCCATGGCAAGTTATTGGGTTCTGTCAATCAAGCCATCCCAAGCAGGGAGGTCCTGGATCCCCTGAGAATGACACATAACATGTAAGCCAATGTTGCAGTCAACCATCTGTTTATAGTACCACAGCATCATTCTGGGTGACAGTGGTACACTGCCCAGGGCTACTATCACACCTGCCTGGACTGCATAATCAGAGAGTTCAAGCATGTCTCCTGTCATGTAGTTCAGGGAGGTGTGTCTCAAATCATTCATACCCACATGGATACGGACTGATACTCATAGTTGTTGAGGAGTGACATGACTGGCTGTGTCATGTGTTAGATGCTGGCATATGATTGATATTTGGATGTTACCTGTTCCATATTCAACCTAGTGAGTGGGATGTGTGTGCCTCAGTATTGAGTTACTCATAATCACTATATTGTGCAAGGTGGTTAGCCTTAGGATCTTAGGTTGGGGGCACACTGTTTAGGTTAAATATGTGTCCCTTGGCATGAGCCATGTCACAGTGTCTGAGTGGGTGTCTGCCTTGCTGGTCTGTGTTATTTGGGAAGATGTCCACTGAGTGCCTCTGGGAAGGTGTGTGTGTGGCTTTTCACTTTATGTCATGGCTGTCAAAGTGAGTGTCATGGTGAGCTATGTGTTCCACATGGTATAGTGCATGTGTTTATCTTACCCTCTTGACCTGCTAGTCCAGTCTTTGCTGGAGAGTGCATATGTCCACATTGGGTGATATATGGGTAACCCTCGCAGGTCTGAGTGTTTGGAATTTAGAGGGGAGGGTTGTCTGTGTATATGCAGCAGTTGCAACAGTGCCCCAGAATGGACATGTGCACCAGGTTAATGGGTGAAAGCACAGATAACCACCCTTTAGACATGCCAGGAGGGGTGGGCATAACTAGTAAGTAATGGAGCGACATCTGTGCTGAACGAATACTGCTGATGGCTCACAGGTTTGCCACACTTCATGATACAATAAACTAGTGAAGTGCCAAGCCATAATGCTAGCTGAAATGCAAGACAGAAAGAACTAGCATGATGTACAGGTGGAACAGAAGGCAGAATGTCTGACACCTGTAATACTTTACCGCAGCTTTGCAGTTATCAGCAGCTTTGGCCAGATGAAAGTTCAGTAAGCTCTGTAGCATGTTCGGTAACTGCATAACACTATAGTAGATATACCTAAATAAGCAGGAGTTCTCATCCCACTACTGGCAGGTGTGTGTGTCTGTGTGTATGTGACTCATGTACTATTTGGCTCATGCAGTTTTTGACCTGTGTACTACCCTTTACACTTCCCTTCACTCCAATTTAGTAGACCTGTTGACGTCATCCACCTCAGAAGTACCTTTGGTAGAGTTGGATACATATAAGCTCTGTGGCGCATCTCATAACCGAGTAGCACTGCATTAGGAATACCTAGATAGGCAGGACTTCTAATCCCAATACTGGCAAGTATGTATATGTAAATCATGTACTATCTGGCTAGGACCATTTTTGACCTGTGTACTACCCATTATCCTTCCCTTCACTCCAATCTAGTACACCTGTTAATGTCATCCACCTCAGAAGTACCTTTAGTTGAGTTGGAAATGTATAAGTTCGGTGGTGCGTCTCATAACTGTGTTGCATTATAGTAGGAATATCTAGGCAGGAGTTCTAATCCAAATACTGGCAAGTGTGTGTGAATCATGTACTGTCTGGCTTATTCCATTTTTGATCTGTGTACTATCCTTTACACTTCCCTTCACTCCAATTTAGTAGACCTGTTGATGTCATCCACCTTAAAAGTACCTTTGGATATACATGGATAGTACCACAATCTTTTCTCTTTGGATTTGATTCATACATGGGTAGTATCCCAGGTTATATGCAGTCTCACTTGTATGTTACACCAGCTACAGTGCAATGGATGACAGAAATAGTTTAAGACATATGGTATCATTACGTTAGTACTTTTAACAGTGCTTTTTCAAGTAAGAGTAGATTGCACATTGTAGTACTGGAAGCATACACCCCTGCATGCAAAGCTGGACTCTGTGTACTGAGTATTTTGTTCTAGGTGTTTGAGCTGTATGTTTATGTGTATCTCCTATTGGATATTGATCTGATATGTTGATATTAACTGTAGACTACTATGTTCTTTGGGCATGTCATTGAGGGCCGCTGTCATGTAGTAATGACATACCCTTCTGTTTCAGATGTGTATCTTTCAAAACTTTCATTCTAATGCATAACCTGTTGGCTATCTACTTTCTGTCTGTCCTCTGTACAGATGTGCAGATGTCAGGAATTGCTACGGCCATACCACTATGTAGGTGCCCACATTGTATTGTGCTGTGGGCCTGGACACTGCTGCTAGTTCCGACATATGTGACATAATGTGGGCCTTGACCCATTTCCTTGCCTGTGTGAGGGAAATTACAGAGGTGGTGGCCTACAGATTTACATACAGTGGGTGGCAATATGTCACAGGACAGGACATGTGGAGACAGTCAACCAACATGGGGATATAGCCCCAGATTTGTGAACAGATTCTATGTCATCAGTGCTGTTATACACACGGTGGATTGCCAAATTGACAGGGGTTGTGTGGACATGCAGACTCACTATGATATGTCTCTGACATACCTCTCCACTGGTATGCTGTCCACAGGCTAGCCACATGTCTGCCTGTCATGTTTTGTGTGTTCACCAGACAGTTGGTGTCCTTGGTAAATCAATTGTGGGCTCTAAGGAATGTAGTCAGTAAATACTCACATCTATTGGTATTACCGATGTCATATTCCTCATAAAGGATTTTACAACAAACCCAACTGTCTCAATGTATGACAGCAGTATGTCCAATCTACCCCTGTGTTTGTGCCTCTGTTCCAACCTAGTGATATAGGGGTTGATGCTGAGCTTAGTGAGTGGAGATTGTTATCAAAGGCTTTAGCCAGATCAATGTAGGCTGTATGTGTCAACTTGCCTTCATCCACAGCTCAGGTGACTGATGGCAAGAGTTTGACCAGGTTGAATGAGAAGGTATGACCTACCCTTCACAAAGGTAAACTGTATGGGATCCTGAGTCTGCAGATTCCCATATCCCTGTTTATTAGGTGCATGATGATGCATTTCATAGCTTCACATAACAGACTTGTCAGGCAGTTGGGGCAGTATTTCCCAGGGTCTGTAGTTACACCTCATTTGTGGAGAGGGGTGACTGCAGCAGTGCACAATTCAGTAGGGACAAAGCCTGAAGTGAGCCTGTGCTTGAACAGGACACACAGGTAAGGTGCCAGGTCACACTGTAGTTCAAGTAAAACACAGCCAGAGATATTCTTAGGTCCCATAGCAGTGGTGTTGTAATCTGGGCTGCAGTAATACTGGATGCCTGGTGGTGTACAGGTATTGTGATTGGTCCTTGGAGGGGGAGTGAGGGGTAACGTTTGCACTCAAGATTCAAGCCAGTATATTGGCATTATTTGTTGGCTCAGTCTGGGAGATACCATTGTTTAGTAGCTCAGAGCAATTCATGGTATTGCCACGGAGATTCTTTACATAACTGTATGAGGCCTTGTGGTTGTCTTTACTATGTGCTCCAAGTCTGTTCTCACATCTAACTTTGCAGTATTTGATGAGGGAACTCATCTATTCATTGAGGCTGATAAGGGTTTATTTCCTGTCTTGGGACTTCACCTTATTCCATATCGATTCCCTCCTTCTGTTGTACAGTTTCTTTATGGCAGGGGACCACCAGATCAGCTTCCTTTTTTTTGGAGGTGAGTGTCCTGGTTGTATTGGGTAAGGTGGTATCCATGCATTTGTGTATGTGTTCATAGTCCATTGTTATTTGATTCAGCTGTCATGCAACTAGTCTCCATTTGCATGGCTGCCATGAGGTTATCCACCTCTGATTTTTTGAGGCCATAGTTAGCTTTGGAAAGGTTTTTCATGGTGGTTACCTGTGCAGTGGGGGTAGGACAGCTGTGGATTTCCAAAGGTGAATAATGTGTGTTCAGATATAACAAGTGAGGTGTTGACTACTGGTATCGAGCAACAGTTGCCCATGCTAGGAAGGACCAGGTTGATGTGATGGGCATGTGCATCAGAACATGAGTTGCTTTCCCACTTAGGTTCATAGGTTCATAGGTTCATAGGTTGGTACCAGGCTATCGGCCCTAAGGCCTATGCAAGCATAGCCATAACAATTCCCTGGAAATTTTTTCCCACAATATTTACTTCTCTGGGCCCCTGTCTAGCAGGGTGACTGACATGATCCCTGGGGTGAATTTCCTATCTCCCATCCAATCATCAAGGTTCCTTTTGAAGAGGGCCAATGAGGCGCTCTGCTTGACATGTATAGGCAGTCTATTCCAGAGTATGGGGAGAACCTGGGTCATGAACCTATCCCTCCAGCATGTTTTGTTTATTGTGATGATAAGGTTTAGATCCCTGGAGCGTGTGGCTCTGAGGGATTGGGATTTCTTTAAGTGGAGCATGTCCAACAGCTCAGGGTTTGACATGGCCTTGTATGTTAAGCAGAGATCGCCTCTGAGTAGACGATATGCCACAGGGTATAGCTGGAGTTTTTTTAGATGGTCAGCATATGGCATCTGCTTTAGGCCTGTGATTCTTTAGTGAGGTATTTCTGTGGCCTTTCCAGCTGTTGCCGATGTCTTGTGAGGTACATACCAAATGGGGCATTATACTCTATAATGGGTCTAATGAGGGATGAGTACAGTGGGACAATGACCTCCTTTTTTTTGGATGAAAAGCCCTTAGTGATGAGGTGTGCCACGTAGAAGGATTTCCTGACTGTTGTGGCAATGTGGTTATCGAAAGTGAGACCACTGTCCACTTGTGTCCCTAAGTCTCTCATCACACTTTCAATGTTTAGTGTCCTGCCACCTATGTGGTAGTTCATGGGTACATGTTTTTTTCCAAAGGGGATAACTATACATTTCTTGGCATTAAGCTTGAGCCCATGGCTCTGGCACCAGGCATCTGTTTCTGTAAGGCCCTTTTGTAGAATATCCACATCATTTGGGGATTCAATAATGGCTCCCAGTTTGCAGTCATCTGCAAACTTTGTTAGCCAGAGTCCCTTAGTGTTGGCCTGTACTTCAGAGAAGTAGATGTCAAACAAGAGTGGTCCCAGGACTGAACCCTGAGGTACTCCTCTTGTCACTTGTCTGGAGCTGGATTTGGAGTTGGCTACTTTTACAGTCTGGGATCTGTCAGTAAGCCAGTTGGCAACCCATCGAGTGACGTAGGGATTTATGCCCAGCTTAGTAAGCTTATCTATGATTCCAGAGTGGGGGATGGTGTCGAAGGCCTTTGTGAGGTCCAGATAGGCTGTGTGGACCACCTTACCCTCGTCCACAGCTCTGGAGACCGATTTGAAGAAGCCAATCAGATTCAGGAGACAAGATCGGCCCTTCACAAACCCAAACTGGGTGGGGTCCAGTGTCTGGAGGTTGCCAATGTCTTTGTTTATAAGTTCCATGATAATGCGTTCCATGTCCTTGCAGGTCAGGCTTGTCAGATCCCGGGATCCAAGGTGGATCCTCCCTTGTGGAGCGGTATAACTGCAGCTGTGCGCCACTCAGTGGGCACGAAGTCTGAGGTGAGGCTATGATTAAACATGACACTTAGGTGGGGTGCCAGTTCATTTTTCAGTTCATGTAGTACACAGCCTGGGATGTCATCTGGTCTCATGGATGCTGTATTCTTAGCTTTGGAGAGTGCTGTTTCTACCTGAGTGGCTGTGATTATTGGAATTTGGCAATCTTTTGGTATTGAGATGGGCCCTTTAGGGGGTGAGAGGGGAGTGAAGCTGGCACTAAATCGATTTGCCAGGATATTGGCAATATCCTTGGGATCAGTATATTTAATGCCATTCTGTTGTAGCTCAGAGCAGATCTGAGCATTGCCATTTGGATTCTTGACATAACTATAGAATGCCTTGTGGTTGTCTTTGGAATCTTTGGCAATTTTATTTTCGTAACTAGCTTTTAAGGATTTTATGAGGGATCTCAGCTTCTTACTGAGGCTGGTGAGGGAGTTTTTTGCATCCTGGGATTTTCCTCTTTTCCACAACAGTGTCTTCCTTCTGTTGTATAGTTTGTTTATAGCAGGGGATTTAATGGTGGGTAGTTGAAGTCAACCAGTATGATAGTGATAGGCTGGACACTAATATTCTCCAGAGTGTTTATGGACATGGAGTGTGAGTCTTGGGACATGTATAAGGACCTATCGCAGGCTACAACCTAAACCACTGTCTTACCCAATGTCAGCTACGCCTGCAGGATCTGTAATGCATAATGATGGTCTACCACTCTGGAGGTGTGTGCATCCTTTATGAATATGAAAATACCACCACATTTGGAGCTTCAGTCCACGTTCTGCATCGAAAAGTTGTGAAATTAATTATAGGCTGGTACTGCAGGGGTGCTTCTTGCTGCCTTTATCCAGATCTCTGTTAAAGCACAGATGTCATTGTTCCCGATTTTAAAGAATACTTCCAGTGAGTGAGTTTCCAGATTTAGAATTCCAGTGTGCAGCAGCATGACCCTCTGATTGCATGTCTTTGTAGCTGTCATATATTTCTGTATATTTATGTATACATATATTTATATATATATATATATATATATATATATGTGTGTGTGTGTGTGTATTTGTATTTATTAACCTTTATATATATATATATATATATATATATATATATATATATATATATATATATATATATATACACACACATATATATATATATATATATATATATATATATATATATATATATACATATATATATATATATATATATATATATATATATATGTGTGTGTAAGAGTGGTACAGGATATGTACAAGGGTAGTTTGACAGCGGTGAGGTCTGCGGTGGGAGTGATGGATGCGTTTAAGGTAGAGGTGGGGTTACATCAAGGATCAGCTCTGAGCCCTTTCTTATTTGCAATGGTGATGGACAGGTTGACAGACGAGATCAGACACGGGTCCCCGTGGACTATGATGTTTGCAGATGACATTGTGATCTGTAGTGAGAGTAGGGAACAGGTGGAGAAGACCCTGGAGAGATGGTTATATGCTCTAGAGAGAAGAGGAATGAAGGTCAGCAGGACTAAGACAGAATATATGTGTGTGAATGAGAGGGAGGATAGAGGAATGGTGAGGATGCAAGGAGTAGAGGTGGCAAAGGTGGATGAGTTTAAATACTTGGGGGTCAATAGTTCTGAGTAACGGTGAGTGTGGAAGAGAGGTGAAGAAGAGAGTACAGGCAGGATGGAGTGGGTGGAGAAGAGTGTCAGGAGTGATTTGTGACAGACGAGTACCTGTAAGAGTGAAAGGGAAGGTCTACAAGAGGGTAGTGAGACCAGCTATGTTATATGGGTTGGAGACAGTGGCATTGACAAAAAGGCAGGAGTTTGAGCTGGATGTGGCAGAATTAAAGATGTTAAGATTTGCACTGGGTGTGACGAGGGTGGACAGGATTAGGAATAAGTATATTAGAGGGTCAGTCCAGGTTGGAAGGTTTGGAGACAAAACCAGAGAGGCACAATTACGTTGGTTTGGACATGTGCTGAGGAGGGATGCTGAGTATATTGGGAAAAAGATGCTAAGGTTGAAGCTACCAGGTAACAGGAAAAGAGGAAGGCCTAAGATAAGGTTTATGGATGTGGTGAGAGAGGACATGCAGGTGGTTGGTGTGACAGAGCAAGATGCAGAGGACAGGAAGAAATGGAAACAGGTGATCTACTGTGGTGACCCCTAACGGGAACAGCCAAAAGAAGATGATGATGATCATCATGTATATATATTTGTCCACATATCTGCATCTCCATACATATATGCATGTATATATAGACTACATGACTAATTCTACAGACTCCTTTCCCTGCTGCTGGATGACTGTACTAACTGATATGTCTGGGATGTCATCACTATTTTGTAGGGCTCAGGTGGTGTAATGCTATGTTGCTTTGATCATAGTTTACAAGGCCTTGGGTCCAGGACTTGGCAGGCCTTGTTATTTTGTTGCAAGGCAGAACAGTTCTGCTGTGGAGGAAGGGATAAGGGCAATAATTACAAGAGGTCCCTAGTTTGGGCCCCTTCACCCCATTTGCACAGCCTTTCATCAGATTTGTGGCAGTAAGAGGTTCAGAGTGTGGGTCCGATGTCCGAATGCACTACATACCTACACACACACACACACACACATATATATATATATATATATATATATATGTGTGTGTGTGTGTGTGTGTGTGTGTGTGTCTGAGTGTGTACATATATATATATATGTGTGTGTGTGTGTGTGTGTGTGTGTGTGTGTGTGTGTGTGTGTGTGTGTGTGTGTGTGTGTGTGTGTGTGTACATATATATATATATATATATATATATATATATATATATATATATATATATATATTTATATATATATATATATATATATATATATATATATATATATGTACATATATATATATATATATATATATATATGTACATATATATATATATATATATATATATATATATATATGCACACACACACATATATATATATATATATATATATATATATATGTGTGTGTGTGTGTGTGTGTGTGTGTGTGTGTGTGTGTGTGTGTGTGTGTGTACATATTGATTTTCACTGCTGTGTGGAACCAGATTGTTTTTCTTTATCTTGTACTAACTGCGAATTGCTTGATAATGTTCCTTTATCCTGTCGCTAAGTTTGCCCTGAGTCTTTGAGGTAGAATTGCACACTTTGGACTATCGGGTTGAAGTGACAGTCAAGCAATTCTGAAATGTACTCAGTTTTTGTTCTCTTCGAGGATGCAATGTGTCTGAGGGGGGATCGATTTGGTCTTTGCGGGTCTTGGGAATACCAAACAGTTTTGCAACATCAGGGGAGTCAATTTCCATAAAGGACAGTTCTTCTTCTGTTATTTTACCCGTTTGAGATAGTTTTTTTCAGGATCCTATCTATACCTTTGAATTTGGAAAGGACATCAACCTTGGAGACGATGCAGTAGCTGTCATTGTTCGCCAGCACCTCGTGAATTTTGTGCATATAAGTCACCTCATTCGTGACTACTATTCCTGCCCCTGTGGCTGCTTTTAGTATTTTTATCTGTTTATATTTGCAGATACTGGTGAGTGACATTTTTTCTTGTTTGTTGAGATTACTTTTTCTGTTGTGCAGTTTGTCATTTAAGATGCTCAGATTAATTTTCACATACTTTAGAAAAGACACTGATGTAGTTGTTCAGCGTGGGGTTCCATGTGATTTTCCTTTTTAAGAGAGCTGCCCTGACATCACATTCTTTGCTATTCGGTGAGGTTTTGGCTTTGCTGCTCTGCAGGGGGCTGCTGTTTCCCCTTTGCCTAGGTAAAGTAGCTATTTCTATCCTATCAGGGTTGAGGATTAGCTCTTCATATGCAGGGTAGACTGGGGGCAGGGGGGTGCTCAGTATTCTGCTGTTCATTTCTCAGTGCATCCCCTGGGTGAGGTTGCCTGTCAGTAATCCTGTTGTCTAACGGCCTAGCTTTTGCCAATCTGCTGATTAGGCTTGATCTGCAGCAGTTGTTAGGTGCCTCTCTAGTATTGGTTTGCAGCATTTCGGTTGTCATATCTAGATTGCTTCTATGCTGGTACAAATTTATCCTGAGTAAGTCTAATACTGCAGGGGTGATGCTAGCTGGGTTACCTTGGGGTATAGGAGCACAAGTATCACTAGTATTAATGTACACAACACTACTGATCTCATGTAAATCATTCAAAGCATGTACATTAGCAATGGTATCATCAACCATTAAATCATCAGTATCAGTAAAGAAGTCTGTCTCATGATTAGATAAGTCTGTCTCGTGATTAAATGCATCAATATTATTAGTCTTCTGATTGAAAGCATCAGTGTTGTCAGACATACAGCTTTCAAAAGCATTGTTCATCACTTTATTAGAGTGAAAACAGTGCTTTAAATTCAGCTTTCTGCAGTAAAGTTTAAGGTTCAGAAGAACTTCTCTAGTGTTTATCCTTTGACTGGGTATGAAATTGAGACCATTTTTGAGTAGGTCCAGAGTCGCTGGATCTAGTGGTTTACCTCTGAGGTTGTAGATGGTCTCAATGCCCCAAGTAAGTCCTAAGGCAAGTTTCGCTTGCTGGTTGTTGACAGTTTTGCATCTCTCCATTGTCTCCTGGATCTGGTGGTCATGGATCTGTAGGGTGTCCTCCACTTGTTCCTCCCTCTTCCTCTCCCTCTCCCTCTGCTTGTTCCAGCATGGTTGGCTAAAAAAGGCTGCTCGGAGCACTCGTTGTTCATATTGGGGATGGCTATATTGTTTTGCAGATGCTTCTGTTCTTGGTGGTGGCCGTTTGGGTGGCGTGACTCCTGGACCTTCCATGGTTTTGTTGCGATTGTCTCTGCCCGCAGCTGGGATGGTAACTCACAGACTCGCGTCACGTGGTCTTTTGGCATTGTTACTGTAATCCGCTATGACTCTGGGGGGGGTTGAATGTAGTTCCTGCCTTGTATCATTGTGAGGGGGTTGAGTTCTGGTGTCCTGTCTGTTGGTGTCTTCAGTTGTGGCCAGGAGGTACGCTTGGTTCTCTTGATAGTCTAGCCAGTCCCTGTGCAATTTTTTCTTCTTCTTTCATGTGATCTGCTCGGTGTGTTTGCAGATCTTGGACTGCACCATTTGTAGCTCATTGCTGAGACTATTGGCAGTGAGGTGCTGGGTGATGGTATCATAGATCCCTTTGATTTCATCTTGTAGCTCCTCAAGATTCTTTCTATTGTGGTCGATTAAAACTTGCATCGCTTGTATCCCAGCCTCATTGTAAATTTTACACAATGCCTTGTATGTATCACCTGCATCATGTTACCCGTTTGGGAATTTATATACATGGAGTCCTTTGGGGACAATCTGGAGGCTGATACATTTTTCCAGACAAAAAATATCAAATTCCATATTTCTGTGGTCGATGAGGAGTTTTTCAAGTTTGTTGATAAGAAATCTACAATCATTGATGGTGAGCCTTGACTGTTTCCCCGTATACTGTCTGGTGCTGCTGCTGTTGTATTCATTGGGTAGAAACTCAGTGAGCAGGTTGGTTTCTGTCCATGCTAGAAGTTGCTCTAGTAGGGATCTTCTGTTCCATTGGCTTTTGCTGTTGTCTTCTTGTCTTTCTGCTCTGTGCCTATTGGTGCTCATTCTGCGGGGGTCGATTTTGGAGGCTGAGTTTCCTGAGGATATTCTCAGTTATCGCTGAGGATTGCGATAAAGACCGCACTAAGGCAGTGAGGTCAGTCTGAATGCTGTGGGTTGTCAAGTCGAATAGGTCTTGACTCTGGCTCTCTCATTGGGAGTTGTTCGCTTCTTCCATGACCAGATAGTTTGGGAGAAACACTTACTGAAAACACAGGATGAACTATCACCAGGTACTATTACTGTCACAAAAAACAGACTAAATTATCCTGGGTGGTCAGTGAAATAGAAGAAAGAGAGCTGAGCCAGTTTCAGATTTGAGCATTTTCGTTCACTATTTTATTTTAGCAATATAGCATTGAACTTCCTCAGAAATCTGATCAAGAGCATTCTGAGAGGAAAATTTATACTGTTAGAGATACAAGTGCTTACAGTGATGTAGGAGGCCATACTGGCTATCTGAGCCATTTTAACATACTTTTGATGTTTAAGCTCCTGTTACGCCCTGGGGCAGCATCAGCACTGCGTTCGATTTGCCATTTTAATTCTTGAACTTCTAGGGGGCTGCTTGATTCCTCACTAAAGGTGGTGATTTTCTCTAGTACAAAGAGCTTGAAACTGGGGGGTTGGGAGTAATTCCCTGCATGTTTTACTATCACATTCATGTGGTCCAATCTGCAAATTACTTGATAATGTTCCTTTATCCTGTCGCTAAGTTTGCATGTTGTCATCCCCACATAGAAAGCTTCATAGTATGCACACTTCCCCAGATAGATTACATCTGTGCTGTTGCAGTCGTATTTCTGTTTGAATCTAATGGGAAGTCTTCTGTTGCTGCATATACATTCTTGTACAGAATTTATGTATTTGCAGCACATGCAGTGACCACATAGGTGCATACCTGTGGCCATAGGTGTGCGATCACGTACTTTGGGAGTCCTGCATTTGAACATTTTCTTTAAGGAATTGGTTCTATTGTATGAGAAGCTAGGCTTGTTGCCAACTGCTTCCTGGATCTCCGGGCTGCTTTGCAGTATCTTCCATTTCCTGGAGATAACTTGTTTTAAAGTTTCTGCATCACTGCAAATTGGGATGGGAAAGCAAGGTGGTTGGTCCTCTCTGTTGCTGCTGGGTTCGGTGAACCCATATTTTAGAATCGGACGGTGCCTGCTTTGTCTGTTTTCCTTTACCTCTTTCACTATTCTCTCTATGAGTGTTACAGAGTAGAGTTTTTCTACAAACATGTCCCGTAACTTACAGCTTTGAGCCTCAAATTCCTTGTCCTCACTGACTAATCTGCTTAACTGGACAAACTGTCCTTTTACTATATTTCTTTTCATGAAGTTGGGTTTTCACTTTTGTAATTGAATATGTTGTTATGGTGGGTGGGCTTTCTGTATAGAGTGGAGGTGAAACATTGTTTGCCATTGTCTAGTTGCAGTGTGACATCTAAAAAGTTAATTTTAGTGCCACGGTCTGAGACCATGAATTCTAGGAAATCTATGCTGTCTCTGATGTCCCTAATGAAGGCATTTAGTTCCTGGGGGGTGCCTTTCCACAGGAAGACCACGTCGTTGATGTATCACTTGTATAGCGCTACTTTTTGGAACCCTTCAATTTTGGTGAGTGTGTTGCTTTCCGAGCAACTTAGTTAGTGATGGCCGGATCCAGTATGGTTGCATCCCTGATTAGTATATTGACAATCTGGTCTGGGGAGTTTGTGCTTACAAAATCCAGGAATTACTGTGCCCATGCTTTTGGTGTCATATAGGATTCCCAGTAAAAAGCGAGATAATTAAGGTTGCCCATGAATATGGTATTGAGTTGGATGGTGAGTGTTTCCAATAAGTTTAAATACATGGTATGGGTTTCCTGGATCATAGAGGGGGACCTATTGTTTGCAAGGAAGTGGTATTGGGTCTTGCCTATGGTGATTTGAACATGGAGCAGCTCAAGTGCATTTTCCTGTATAACTTTATGTCTCTCTGTACGTAAGACACTATAATCACTGGGTGTAGCAATTTCAATGATCAATACTTTTGTCTTCTTTTCAAGGTCTACTATATCCGGTTTTCTCACATCTATTATTTAAACTGTTGGTAATGGGTGATCCCTTGTGATATAAACTTCATTACTCTCTATAATGTTTTGTGTCACATTTCCAATGATTCTCAGCTACTTCAATAGATTCATAGGTTAGAACTAGGCTAACTGCCCTTGTGAGTCATTTCAAGCCTAGCCAATTACCCCATGTGAAAATTAAACCCTGCACCTTGCGTCTGTAAGGTAAACACCTTAACCATTATGCCATCCTCCCACGCCCAAATACTGTAATGTTTGCACAATCCCCACTGCAACAGTCTTGCCAGGTTATTAGGCATTTTGGTATACAGGTCCTCTGCCATTAGTGTATCACACCCAGCAACAAGATGTGCAGCTGTTGCCAGTTCTGTTTTACAGAACCTGCATTTATCTGTTACTTCCATATGTTCAATGGACTTTGTAAACCAGTGTGTAAGTAGTCCACTACCCTTGGCTGTTAATATTAACCTTTCATCTTGTAGTTTAAATTTACATCTCCTTAACCACTCCTGCATCAGATCCTGATCAACATGAGGTTATTCCAGGTGCTTTCTGTACTTGCAGCTGTACCTATGCCTTTTCAATATTTCTTGCCTTCTCATCTGATCCTTCTCCTTATATTCTTCCTTTTGCTGTTTGGCACATTCAGTTACTGCCTGTTTTTGTCTGCCTGTTTCCCATTCCCACTTGTCACCAATATGCTTCTGCTAAAATAAGCAGGGAAGTCACATTAGATTTGTTCTCTTCATGTTTCAAAACTTTCTCTGTGTTTGGGTCTGATGGCTTAGTGGTTAACTGCTGTGATTATAGTGTACAGGGTCCTGCGTTCAAGACCTGCATGGGCTATTTATTTCTATGAACCTATAAATAGAAAATTCACCCCAGGGATCACTCCAGTGGTTCTACTCAACAGAGGCACTAAGGTCGGGTGGCAAGATGCCAGGGTAATCCTATGGGCTAGGCTTGTAAAGGCTCCAGGGCCATTAGCCTAGTGCATACACATATGAACCTATGAGGTCAGTAGATATGCATGCAGTCCTATGATAGCAGATCCTTACATATAATCAATTTTTAGGAGGCCTATACCTCTTTGAGAATGAGGAATATATAATTGTGGTAAAACTTATTTTTATTTATCATTTGATAAGAGGGAATCATTTTATGTTGTTTTCCTGTCCAATTACTCCAATACCTTTTGGGGCCAGTCAGTCACCCCCAAACTGTAAGTTAGAACAGGAAGGGCAAATTGGATTATAGCTTGGACTGTGTTCCTAAATGTCAGGGCTGTTTTCAGTACTAATTTTAGCCTTCTAAAATATTCTTTACTGAGTTTTACTCACATTTGTTCATTTTATTGTCAACCCTTCATCAATTCCTAAATATTTATACAGTCCCTCTTGCTCAACTTCCTTTATATCACATTCCTGTCCCAGACTTATATTTTCTTGGTGCTGCTGCTTTCCTGCTTTAAATGCTGCTTTTGTACATTTATCAAGATCAAATGACATTCTTATAACATCTGAAAAAGTTTTGACCACTTTCAGTTGTGGTTTCAACTACTCATCTGATGAACTATACAGTTTTAAATCATCCATAAAAAGAAGATGAGAAGTCTTTACACTTTGTTGTTATCTGGGAGCCACCAAACTGTAACCTTGGCCTAATCTGTTAAGTAGACAGCCCAGTATGTTATGGGCAAGACAAAAGAGCAGAAGTGACCAAAAGTCTCCCTGGAATAGCCCTCTTTGAATTTTTCTCCCTGGGATAATAATGGTTTGCCACTGTTTCATGGTCAATGTAATGTAAATGATCTATATAGGGTGTATCTTATACATCTATTAGTACTCCTTTATCCATGAATGTGGGATGCTGTCAGATGTTTTTTTGTAATCTATGCATGCCACACTTAGATTCTTCTTTGCTTAACAACAAATTATCCTTTGTGCATATGCCTTTCATTTTTCATTTGGTTCTATTGCCATAATTGAGTTTTCTTCTAAATGACTATAAGCTCTGTTGGCATCAATTCCAGTATGTAGTTTATACATCTTTGGAATGCAAGTTATTGGTCTACAGCTTTTAGGATAGCTTGCAAGTTTTTACTCTTAAGGAGAAATATTGTTTTTCCTGTTATTAACCAGGTTGGTGTCTGTTCAGGGAGCACATACAAGTAGTTCTTACTCAGGGCTAATTCTTCATGTAAAGATGATAGTACTTTTAGCCAGAAGTTAGGTATTGCACCTGAGTCCGGGGTTTTCCAGTTAGGAGTTTTTCTTAATTTTGCTTCAAATTTTCTAGCCATTATTTCACCCCATTTCATATTCTGAACATTTGAACTTTGTACTGTTTCTTTTACTTCTTCTGTCCATTCACCATCTTTGTTCTATTCCACAGGGTCTTCATGTATATTTCTTCAAAATGTGTCTATTTCTTCCTTTTTTGGTGGTGTTTCTATTTGTTATAGCATTGGAATCTCAGACAACTTTGAAACAACAGCTTGCAAAATATTTTCTGAGCAGCATGTGTGAACAGTTTTTTATATGTCTGTGGCTGGAAAGAATGATATGAATTAACAATAGAATAAAAAGCTGCAAGAAAATGCAATGCCTGGCTAAAAGGGCACCAGCTAAGATAAATAGAAACACTGCTTATATCAAATTATTCTCTTTATCAAAGAATAATTATCTATATAAATGAATATTTACATTGATTGGAATTAATTTCTCTAAAAGTCAGATGTAAACTAACTTATAATTTAATAAAGATGTTTATTGAGAAAAGAAAAAGACCACAGCAGCCCTTAGAATGGTCAGCTCAGCTATCCACTAGGATAAAATTAGCATGAAAGGGTCACATCAGACTGAAACAAAGGGTCACACACACTGGCACATAATCTGATGTATTGTAACAAGACTGAATGACTCTTCTATTAGAAGTCTCATAAACATGTATTATCAGTAATTTTCTACTAGAAACATTCCTAAATACATGGGTAGAGAAAAAGAAAATCCAAATATATATTAAGTAAAATGTAAATATATCTACAAAAATTAAATGATTAGAATATCTATATTGCTTTTACTCCATACATTGTCTGAAGAATGAAGGACAAGAACATATGTTGTGTCTTGTATATACATGCTGTACTGCAGACTTGATTATATGACGTTTATTTTAATTAACTTTATATGTTGCAAACTTTCATTAATTCTTAATCATTGAATACTAGTAGTCAAACAGATATCAAATGCAGCTGTAGTAGCAATAGATATTCGTTCTTATTAGAAAGATTAGAGAAATAATAATGTCATGATAAAGCTGAGCAAGGAATGCTTGTCTCTGTACCTTTCACAAAAATAGTGTATCCACAGAATTTCTGAATATAACTGTATGACCAGATTAGGATGCAATGTAGTAACACACTTTTCCCATTTAAGGAAGAAAAATTATTTTATGCATGACAGCATCATGTAAAACAGAAGGGCAGGACTGTATTCTTTAAGACAATATAAATACCTTGTATACAGTTGCAATCCTTCTCAGTTACATGGAAAATAAACTGTACTGACCCAATTGCCGTGCTTTGCTTGCTTGTTATTTTGCCTCATAGATTCAGTACTAGTACACAATTCCTTTTGTTTTGTTTCTCAATTGTCTATAAAACTTTTTTGAATCATCAATCAATTGCTTATTTTGTATTTTTCCTTTATATTTATCTGCATGTCTTCTAATTTTTTCTGCCTGTGACGATATCTTTAGGTTATTATTTGGAATAGTGTACAATAGATCTTGGTGTGTTCTAATACTGCTCATTGCTATTATCATGTGTATCTTTCTAAGTATTTTTGTTGATCTTTTCCCTCTTCTATACTTTTTTAACAGTGATACTTCTTGTCCTAATTGCTTTATAGTTTTCTCTATTCGATATTTCCATGATGACATTTGATTTCTTTACTTCCTTTCCCTTATTGCCCTGTATTTTTGTGATAAGACTTTATCAGTTATTAATTTGCTGCACAGTAATATATCCTATTTGTCTCTGTTGTATCACGTGAATTTCTGTTAATGGTCTTGATTACTGTGTTCATTGTTCATTTGTTTTATCATACTTCTAACATTTTGGGTCTTATTGACTTTCTGTAATCTATTTCTTTCATCAGTCTTAATATGTCTATACATCTCTATTAAATCAAGCAACTCTCCCTTTAGATCTTTTCTTCTAAACTGAGGACACATTCTTTATTCTGTGTTTCCTGCGGGCATTCTGTAGAAAGTTCTCGAACATCTTCCTGTGACACATTCTTTTCATTTGCATCCTGTGTCATCCATTGTTCTTTCATATGGGAACTCACTGGCCTATCACTCCACAACATTAGCTGCATCAGAGTTGCCACCATTTCCTGTTCCATCCCTTGCTGGGCAACTCCAGCTGAACGTTTGTACTGGTTTCTTACTGAAGGCTCCAGAGTATCCTCATGTGGCAACTGATGCTTTCCATTCCACCTGTTTCTCCTTAATTTGGGGACTCACTGTTCTATCATGCTGTGACATTATTGATTTATTTATTTAAAATTTGTTTACGGGGAAAGTCTGACTTAGAACAAGCCAATTTTCAGTGGAGGCCCTGGTAAAATGCTCCAAATACTTCTCTCTATAACATGGGAAGAAACCAGAATACCCAGGGGAAAGCCACACAAATGCAGGATGGACATTCAGACTCCACACAAAAGGCACCCCAGCTGAGAAACAAACCAGAGAGCCTCTTGCTGTGAGGCGACAATGCAACCATTACACCATTGCACTATCCAATTTACCAGAGTTGGACTTTTTACACTAAATCCTTCACTTCAAAGGTAATCCATAACTTCAGTTTCTATTTCTTTATCTTTTCCATTACTAATCTTCTTTTTTGCTTTCCCTCTTTGTTTTCTTAATTTTTTTGTACTGAAATCGGAGGAAAGGCACTGACTAAACTGATCTGTTTTATATAACATTAACTATCCTGTTTTTTGCTTATTTGTACAAGTTATTTATAGCACTTTTGTTGTCTGCTGCATACTTTTCTAGTGAGTTTCCCTGTGTGTGAGGTATTAACTGGACATTTTCTACATTTGTTAAGCATCTGTTTGGGTTTGTTTGTTCTGATTTCCTGCCAAGGAGTGTATCATATAACTTGTTTGCAGTTAAAAGCATTCTCTAGAGTCTCCTTGCTCATTTATCTATTTAAAACTTTCATTTAAAGGCTCACTGCTGATTTTCTGCTGTGTTAAACTTTTCTGCTGTCTTTTTCTACCTAAGTAGTGTGGGTAGTTGTAGCATTGTCCATATTCAGGCTTGTGTTTTGGGCCTAGTTGTTTGTTTGTGGAGACTGCGTGTCTGAGCACATGGTCAAGGCCATCTTAGTTTAGCCAAAGCCATTCTTGCATTTCAGTAAGAGGGAAGTGTTTATGGTCACTTGCTGATTGGGGTTACCTGGACTATGTCTTGGAGTAAGCACCTCATTGGTTCTTTTGAGCTTTTTCTAAAGTTGTTTCAGGTTTCAACTTTCTGTTACTTAAGAAGTTAACTTGTGAGTGTTTCTGCCATTTCACACTGAGCTAATTGGAGGAAGAGCACTGAAAAAACTGATCTGTGATAAATAACATTAAGTATCCTGTTTTTTGCTTGTTTTTACGAGTTATTTATAACACTTTTATTGTCTGCTGCATACTTGTCTACATAGTTTCAATGTGTGTGTGAGGTATTAACTGGAAAATTTCTACATTTGTTAACCATCTGTTGGGGTTTGTTTGTTCTGATTTCCTGCCAAGGAGTGTATCATATAACTTATTTGTTTGCAGTTAAAAGTATTCTATTGAGTCTTCTTGCTCCTTTATCTGCTTAAATCTTTCATTTAAAGGCTCACTGCTGCTTTTCTGCTCTACTAAACATTTTTGTTGTTTTGTTTTCTACCCAAGTAGTGTTGGTAGTTGTAGCATTGTCCATATTCAGCCTTGTGCTTTGGGCATAGTTTTTTTTTGTAGAAGCTGTGTGTCTGAGCACATGTTTCACGCCATCTTAGTTTAGCCAAAGCCATTTTTGCATTTCAGTGAGAGGGAAGTATATATGGTCATTGGCTGATTAGGGTTACCTGGACTATGGCTTGGAGTAAGCACCTCATTGGTTCTTTTGAGCTTTTTTTAAAGTTGTTTTAGGTTTCACCTTTCCGTTACTTTAGAAGTTAACTTGTGAGTGTTTTTACCATTTCACACTGAGCTAATCGGAGGAAGAGCACAGAGCAAACTGATCTGTGATATATAACATTAAGTATCCTGTTTTTTGCTTATTTTTGTGAGTTATTTATAGCATTGTTATTGTCTGCTACATACTTTTCTAGCTAGTTTCACTGTGTGTGAGGTATTAACTGGAAATTTTCTACATTTGTTAAGTCTCCGTTTGGGTTTATTTGTTCTGATTTTTGTTTTACACCCTCCTTCCCTATTGGTATCCTTTTCCTATACTTGGTGGCTTTGCAGTTGCTCATCCCTACTGTAAATTTGATCTGGGACACTCCTCCCAGTCTAGTGTCATTACCTCAGGTTTCAATAACATTTTACAAAATTATTGGGAAATAATTGTGTTTTTTTTAAACACATACATTTACTCAGGAAGAATATTTATTAAAAGGTGTATACATTTAACAATTAATTGAAGTGTTTTGAAGGCTTGAATTAGATTGGTTCTTTGTTTTTTAAATTTATACAAAAGGTTAACTAAGAACAGCTGTTTTTATCTGATGAAGTCCAGTTGTGACGAAAACGCTTAGGCTGAGAAGGCGTTCATGGTGTATTTTTAGTGTGTTTTGCTGTGGAACAATAGATTTATAATAAACTTTGAAGGTGTTCCTTCACCTTGCTTCCAGTTTTTAGTTTTTGGTTGGTACGTGGTGTTTGGCAACACCAACTTTGGCGTTTTTTCTTGGTTGTTTTGTTTTGCCATGGAAGTGGAAGGAAAGGAGAGGAACGGAGGTTCGGATGACATTGGCCAATCGAAGAGGCTTATCGGACAACTAACACAGCTGGTAGACCTTCTTACTCCCTTATGCGAAACCCTGGTCAGGAAGGAAGCAGAAGGGACAAGTAAGCGGTGTGCATGTGAGGAGAAAGAAGCGTACAGTCATAAAAGTAAACGCAAAGGGGAATTATGTGGCGCTGAAGGAGCGTACGATGAAGGGGATGAACCGAATGGTAGCCGCTTCAACCCTGCAGACACACCAGCGATTTTCATGGATAATGAAGAGAATCCTGTTCATTTCTTTGACAAACAACCGAGTCAAAGGCAACAGAATTGTTCAGGTACTGTTCATCATGACAAATCTATGGACATGAAGGACTGGTTAAAAATGCAGTATTCCTTTAGTTCTAATGTTACTAAACAGCAGAATGGAAGTAACAACAATGACTCTTTTAGTAAAAAATTGAATAATATGTACAAACTCATGCATAAATATAAAACTACAATGATTGAAAATGCATATCTTAATGAATGTTTAAAGCGTGATATTGTCCCTAAGGGGCTGAGAACTTGGAAATATCCTAACAATGTACAGATGGGATCAGAATTTCACAAGGATTTGATAGTTGTGTTTAACAAATGTGGGTTAGACATTGTTAGGTTAATAGTTAAGGAAAACAATAGAAATTTAGAAAGCCTTCAAATACAGATAGAATCTTTGGACCTACATATTAAAGAACACTTGATTTTTCAAATTAAAGAAGAGAGGCAGGAATATTTTAAAATGAAAGATGAAATAGATGACAAATGTAAACTTTTAGTGAATAGAAAAATGGACAAATTAAGAAGGGATATTCAGGAATACAACAACCAAGTCAGTTACCCTAAACCGACGGGGTAATTACAAACAATATAATAATCATAATTACAAAAAGCCCTTAGAAAAACACAGAAATTATAAGGAAAATGGAGAATGGATGGAAAATGAATATGATGTTGAATTCCCTCCATTAGAAAGGCCAGAGAATGAGAAATGGCACTAATGAAGACATCAAGGAAATTTTCAACAACGGGGGGGGGGGGAGAAGGGGGAGGGGGAATACAGACAATAGCAATTCCCCACCCAACAGAGGATATATTGGATTGTATTATAGAGGAAAATGAGAATAAATACACTCTAGGAGGGTTTACTATTTACAACTTTAGTAATTTGGTATTAAATGTTCAGCATTTTAAATTATTGGAAAAGGGTTTCAAGTTCATACCACTAGTTAAAGGTAATTCTACACAAACTCTTATAGATATGAAACTTTTTATTAGGAAGATGAACTTGCAGTTGTTGTTTCACAATGAAGGTATGGATGTTGAGGTGAAAAGAAGTAGGAATGTTATAAATGAAAATTTATTAATGAAGAAATCTGTTTTCAATCCAGTTATACATACCCAGTTAAAGAACTTTGAAAACATCATGGAAAGAGAAATTAGAAGAAAAGAGAGAAATATGAGAGATAGCAAAATTCACAACAATCTCCACCCTAAGGAATATTTAATTTTGGAAGAATTAAAAACTAATAAAAACATCAGGGTCATGAAACCCGATAAGGGGGGTGGGGTTGTGGTGATGGACGTGATCGTATATGAAGGTAAAATGAATGAACTATTAAGAAATGAAACAAAATATAGTGAGGTCTCTAGAAATGAAATTAACATGGCTTATTACAAAATTGATGGTATTTTGGAAGATATGATGAACGAAGAACTTATTAACATTAAGACCTTAACTTTTTTGAAAAAAACTAAACCCAAAATACCAGTTATATTTGGTATCCCAAAAATCCACAAAATAGCTTGGACCCACCACTGAGACCTATTGTCTCAGCGGGTGGGTCAAAAACAAATTCCCTAGCTAAATACGTGGATGTCAAGACCAAACACATTTGGATAGCAAAGGAAACAATTTTGAAGGATTCATGGGACCTTTTGGGTATTTTGAATATTAATTTGTATCACGAGGAATTAACCTTTGTCACTATAGACATTATTGATTTGTTTGGTTCTATACCATACGAAGCTGGTATCATGATGTTTGAAGAAGAAATATTTTCTGACAATAGATTGACCCATGAAGAAAAGGTAGTGTGCACAGGGTTGATGGACCTAGTATTGAAAAATATTTTTTTCTTATTTAATGGAGAATATTTTAGGCAGTTGCAAGGTGTAGCTATGGGTGCTGCCTGTGCACATACCTTTGCTAATTTAGTTCTATCTAATTGAGAAAAGAAACATATTTTGGGATCAAAATTTGAGAAATATTGGACACTATATAAAAGATTCCTCAACGATATCATTATATTTTGGATAGGGGGTATAGATATACTGGATGAATTTATTAAATATATGGAAGAAACTTCAAGATTTTTAAAGTTTACATATAATTACTCCAAGACTAGCATCTCATACTTAGACATAGAAATAACTTTAGAAAATAAAACCTTCCAAACAAGTGTTTACAGGAAACCCACCTATGTAAACTCTTTTTTACACTTTGATAGTGCCCACCCGTTGTATTGCAAAAATAATTTAGTGAAAGGGCAGTTTGTAAGAGGGTAGAGAATGACCAGTAAAGATGAAAAATTTTCAATTGAGTGTGACTTGTTACAAAAAATGTTTCTTGAGAGAGCATACCCAAGTGACTTTATTCAAAATTTGAGAACAGAGGTAGAAAAAGGTAGAAGGGATAGATTCAGACCCATACTTGGGTCGAACAATGATGTAAAAGTGATAGAAGAAAAGGAAGATGAAAATTTTCAACAATCACTTATTCTTGAATACAACTCATTAAACAAGGAAGTAAAGACAATATTTTATAGAGAATGGGAGAGATTCAAAAATTTTACAGATTTGGAAGGGTTTTCTACCCATATGCCTAAAGTTATATTTAAAAATACCATAAGTATAAAAGGATGTTTGGAAAACAATACTGATACCGAAAAGAAAAAAGAAACAGGAGGCAGGGTAAAAATTGGAACTTTTAAATGTGGTAGGTGTAGGCAATGTGATAATATTTTGAACAAAGAAAAAGTATTTCTGGAAGGGAGAAAAAGGTGGCTAAAAAGTAAGGCATATTATAATTGTGAATCAAGGGGGCTTGTTTACTTGGCTACATGTGTGGCATGTCCGTCTTTTTATGTTGGAAAGACGGAAAGGTCACTTAAAAGAAGAATATATGAACACATGTATGATGTCAAGAAAGAAAAGGAAACAAACGCCATTTTTAGGCATTCTAAGGTTTGTGTAGGGTCCAAATTTCAATTTTTTGTTTTGGACCAAATAGTAGGCAACAACAGAGGGGGCCCCTTGGAAGAACTAATAGCCTATAGGGAGCTGTGGTGGCAAGTGGCCTTAGAGGCAAATAGGAAACCGGGTTTAAATGAGTATATATCTATTCAGCCCCTTCTGAAAATAAGGGCTGAAAAAATATGAAAAGAAAAGTGTGATAACCCAGGTAACCAGTAGATGGCACTATTGTCTATACGAAATCATCACCACATAAAGCACATAGGTTTGCAATGATGAAATTCTATCTCATTTATTTCATTTTATTTTAATTTATTTTAACTTATTTATTTATATATTTATATACATAAACATTTTAAAAGAGGTTTTAAATTTAAATATATAAAAAGGTTTCAATAACATTTTACAAAATTATTGGGAAATAATTGTGGTTTTTTTAAACACATACATTTACTTAGGAAGAATATTTATTAAAAGGTGTATACATTTAACAATTAATTGAAGTGTTTTGAAGGCTTGAATTAGATTGGTTCTTTGTTTTTTTAAATTTATACAAAAGGTTAACTAAGAACAGCTGTTTTTATCTGATGAAGTCCAGTTGTGATGAAAACGCTTAGGCTGAGAAGGCGTTCGTGGTGTATTTTTACTGTGTTTTGCTGTGGAACAATAGATTTATAATAAACTTTGAAGGTGTTCCTTCACCTTGGTTCCAGTTTCCAGTTTTTGGTTGGTACCTCATTTTACCTAATACATGGAGAACATTTGAGAAGGCCAACCAACTTAGTTTCTTAACCTTGAATTATCTTCTGCTCCTCCTTTTGCCCTTTCCACTTTACAAACAAAATTCTAAGCTTGTTTCCTGCCTTTCCTGTAACTAGTCTAGTCCCGATACAGATTTGCTGTATCCAGGACAGTTTGTAAGTTTCTGAGCCCCCAAGCCTTTCTGTGTTGGATGGAAGCCTTCTAGCTTATCAGTGGGAGTGGTAAGGACTAGGTAGCTTATCTAAAAAAAAAAACACTTTGTGCATCACTGCTTAGCTAAGGTTAAATTATTCCCAGTGCCATAAAGTCTGCTCTTCGAATTTTCCCTTAGAACTAGCCAGTTTTTTTAGTTTTAGCAATCAAATCTGTTTTCTTTGAGCTCAGCACTTGTTCAGTACTTGTTGTAAGCACTAAATAGGCTACAAATTACTACAGCACTCAACTTTCCTCACTTGTCTAGAGGAAAACAGTTTTAGTACTTAATAAATAAGCACCTATCCAGGCATGTCTAAGGGTCAGCTCCCTGTGTTTTCTCCTGTCTACTTGATGAATCTGGGCATCTTGGGGCAATGCAGCAATTGCCTCATGTACACAGACAACCCTCGCTTTCTACCACCCAACACTACAACCTGTGAGAGATGCACTTATATAGCCAAACTGGAAGCAAAGCTCTTTTCACCCAAGACTGGACTAGACAGTCAAGAAAAGAAGGTAAACACTTGCACCACACCACACTCATCACATAGTCCCTCAAAACCTACACCACAAAAACACACACATAGAAACACAAAACACACACCTACATTAGCGAAGGCTCTCAATAAAAATCTGCCCAAGCAACAGAGACCTCCAAAGCAAAAACGCAAGCAACCTCCACCCCCAACACAACCCAAATGACACATAACCCACAAACTCAGTGTGCCACTCAAACACAGCCCATAAGGCATAACAACATACCCAACACTCTAGTCATAAGTGACTCGATAGTCAGACACACTGTTTTTCCACTCACCAAGCTAAACAAGGAGAAAGTTACTGTCAGCTGCCAGGATCTGCCACATAATGCATGCACTCAGGTCACTCCACAACAAGTACAAATATGACTCTGTCATTGTCCATGTTGGTGTGAATGACCTGAGACATGCCTCCCTGGACTACATGAAAAGAGACATGGAGGAGTTGTCCGATTTTGTAGCCCAGGCATGTATGACCCTAGCCCTGAGTAGCATCCTGCATTCACCCAGAATGATACCACAGTACATGGACAAAATGATTGACTTCAACAATTGGCTAAGCTTCTTGTGTCATTCTACAGGGATCCAATATCTGTCTGCCTGGGATGACATGATCGACAGACCACAAAGATTTGCCAATGATGGCCTGCACCTGTCACCCTTGGGATCCCGGATACTGGCTAAGGCTCTTGCCACCCCTATAGTGCCTTTTTAGGCAAGGTCCAAATGACAAATTCACCACCATAACAGGTACAAGCAAGCAAAATCTGAGGTAATGCTACTCAATGCTAGAAGTCTAAACCTCAAAATGCACTCACTTGAGGCACTCCTTAAAATGGAGAACATCGACATCTGTGCAGTGAGAGAGACCTGGTTAAGGCTCCAGAGAGTACCCCTGCACTACCAGGCTATAATTTATTCCACACCTTTCGGCCATCTAACCTGGACCGAAACACTAAAGGCGGCGGCGTGTCCATATTCATTAAGGATATCCACACCTTCAGGCTAGTTGCTCAGCATAATGCATCCGAGATTATCTAAGTGCAACTAACTCTGAGCAAGACCGCAATCCAAATTGTAGCTTGTTACAGATCCCCCACCATGCCCCAGGATTCCCACTCCTCATTTCTTGATACACTGGAAAATATTAGGGTACAACCTAACACCCTAATAATGGTCGATTTCAACTAACCCACCATTAACTGGGAAAACTACTCATGTACCAACTCTTTTGCTCAACAATTTCTGGAATTCATAAATTCCAATGCCTTGGCTCAACTTATCCACACCCCCACCAGGGGCAGCAATATCATAGACCTGGTCATTATCAACATGGACAACCAGTGTTCCACACCAGAGGTCAATTCCTCATTGGTCAGATCCGACCACAAGCTAATCACCCTAGACATCCACATCCTGACCCCACCCCCCATTAGGGAAACCACCATAAATAAATTCACCAAAGCCAACTTCATGCTTCTTAAAACAGAAGTGGCAAACTTCATGACACCCATGCAGATGGCCAATAGAGGTATGACTGCTGAATCCAACACAAATGCACTTTATAAGCACTTACATGAGTCCATGGATTGTGCAATCCCTAACAGAACCAATATGCTATCCTCCAAAAGAAGGAAGCCAATCTGGTGGTACCCTTCCATAAACAAACTCTACATTAGAAGAAAGAACCTATTGCAAAAAAGAGTAAAATCCCATGATTGGAGGAACTTCCTGGTCAATAAGAAGCTGAGATCCCTCATAAAATCCTCCAAAGCTAGTTATGAAAACAAAATTGCCACTGATTCTAAAGACAACCACAAAGCGTTCTATAGCTATGTCAATAATCTCAATGGCAACACTCAGATCTGCTCTGAGTTACAGCACAATGGCACTAAATATACAGAACCAACTGACATTGCCAACATCCTGGCAGATAGGTTCAGTGCTAACTTTACCCCCATCTCACCCCCTAAAGGGTCCATTTCTATACCGGAAGAATGCAAAGTTCCTGTTATCACAGCTGCACAGGTAAAAAAACACACTCTCCAAAGCCAAGAACACAGCATCCATGGCACCTGACAACATCTCAGGCTGCATTCTACATGAGCTACAAAGCAAACTGGCACCCCACCTAAGTACTATGTTCAATCATAGCCTCACCTCAGGCTTGGCACCCACTGAATGGCACACAGCAATGGTTATCCCACTCCACAAAGGGGGGAGCCACCACAGACCCCGGGAACTATCAACCCATTAGCCTCACGAGCCTGGTCTGCAAGGCTATGGAACGTATCATCTTAGAACTTATACACAATGACATTGGTAATCTCCAAACTCTGGACCCGACCCAGTTCGGTTTTGTAAAAGGCAGATCATATCTCCTAAACCTGATAGACATCTTTGAAGTTGTCACCACAACCGCAGATGAGGGTAAGATGGTTCACACAGCCTATCTAGATCTTGCCAAGGCTTTCGACACCATCACCCACTCTGGAATTATAGTTGAACTCACTAAACTATGTATAAATCCCTATGTCACAAGATGGGTTGCCAACTGTCTCACTGACAGAACCCACGCTGTGAAAGTAGCAGAGTCCAAATCTGACTTCAGATCAGTGACATGTGGAGTACCACCGGGTTCAGTCCTGAGTCCTCTCCTGTTTGGTATCTACTTCTCTGAAGTACAGGCTAACACAGAAGGTCTTTGGCTAATGAAGTTCGCAGATACTGCAAACTAGGAGCCATAATCAAAACTCTTAACAATGTGGACATCCTACAAAAGGGCCTCACTGAGACAGATGCCTGGTGACAAAGCCATGGCTTCAAGTTCAATGCCAAAAAGTGCATTGTCATTCCTTTTGATAACTACCACATAGGCAGTAGTCTCCTTAACACCAAAAGTGTGACAAGACACCTTGGCACACAGGTGGATAGTAGTCTCTCCTTTACTAATCACATTGCCACAGTAGTCAGGAAATCCTTCTACATGGCACACCTCATCACAAATGGTTTCACATCCAGGAAAAAAGAGGGCATTGTTCCCCTCTACTCATCACTCATTAGACCTATTCTAGAAAACAGCAGCCCTTTTGGTATGTACCTCACAAGACATCTACAACAACTGGAAAGGCCGCAGAAATACCTCACAAAGAGGATTACCGGCTTCAAACAGATGCCCTACGCAGACCGTCTCAAAAAACTCCAGCTTTACTCTGTCGCATATCGCCTACTCAGAGGCAATTTCTGCCTAACATACAAAGCAATGTCAAACCCAGAGCTGTTGGACATGCTCCACTTAAAGAAATCCCAATACATCCAAGCTACACGCTCTGGGGACCTAAACCTAGTCACCACAATAAACAGAACATGCTGGAGGGATAGATTCCTGTGCCAGAGACTTCCCATACTCTGGAACAAACTGCCTATCTATATCAAACAAAGCTCCTCATTAGCACTTTTCAAGAAAAATCTTAATGATTGGATGGGAGATAGGAAATTCACCTCGGGGATCACTTCTGTGGCTCTGCCTGACAGTGGCACAGGAAAATAATTTTCTTGGGTGGCAATAGCCAAGGTACCTTTTTGGCTAGGCTTATATAGGCCCTAGGGCCAATAGCCTATGAACCTATGAACCTATGAAAAGTTTTCCATATCCAGATGCCTTTGCCTGTGTTTCTCTTCAAATATCATTGGTGCTACTTTTTTGCACTGTTTAGTTTTGCATTCTCCTTTGCATACATATTGCACCATATTAAATCTCTTTTTCTTTCCCATGTTCATATTTCTTCTTCAGATGTCTCTTGTTCCTCCTGTTTCTCCTTGCTTTGGGAACTCATTGCTCCATTATGTTGTGACATAACCTATGTTAGACTTTCTGCACTAAATCCTTCCCTTCACAGGTACTCCATAAATTCAGCTTCTATTTGTTTAATTTCTGCTTTACTAATCTGTTCTACATTTCCCATTTGTATTATTTTTTTGTATTGTGAAATTCTCCATATCTGGATACCTTTGCCTATATTTCTCA
>NC_056729.1:410421344-410468844 GCF_019279795.1 Protopterus annectens | reverse complement strand
CGCTGCCTTTTTGGCTTCTTAATTTATACAGTTCTGATTTTATCACCTGTGGAATACATACTTCTCACCTGTCCAGATTTTAGCAGAATGTTCAGGTTTTTATCTCATATCTTTGGTCTGTTCCTCATACAATTTGTGCTTTTCTGGCAAATCACTGACAATTGAAGTCACAAAATAATGACATAAATTTGAGTTTCAGACTTCATATCCATCAGAAAATGCACATTAACACAAATACTGTTATTTTAACAACTTTATAAGTAATATTTAAAATCTGTCGCTATTTTGGGCTTTTGTCCCCCTTTATGTTACACTTTGTCCGATTTATTGTGCTAAGAGGTTGAGAGGTATGGTGGAGCTGATTCTTATTCTTACACTGCAGGTCTCTGAATTTCTGATCATGTGGCAATAGACCTATATTTATAATTATACATGTCCAGATAATTGTGAGTTGGATTTTGAGCAGTGTGGGTGCACCATACATTAGTGTGTAGTGCATGGCTATTGTGATAAGTAAAGAAGAGCTACATGAGTCTATATATACAGTATATACTATGAATATTTATTATAACAATTACTACTTTAAGGCTATTGGATAGTATTGCAATTTTTAGGATGAATGCATCCCATAATACATTATATCTATTGCCTGGCATTCAGGACGACTGAACTGTTAACTTCATTTTTATTGAGCTGACATTTTGTACAGAATAAAATTTACCTGTCTGATTAACATGCTGGTGTATCCTGACTTTAATGATACTACTGATTGATGTTACTAGGTAACCAGAGATGTACATCATAATATGATGCCTTGATAAGGATCTTCTTCATGAATTAAAAACGATAATACAATTCCCATCAGAAAACAACACTGAAGAGATGAGCAGTGTCTGTCAAGCTCAGAGCAATCGTTTTACCAAAAAAAAAATTGCCTCACAACATGGTCATTGTACTGATGTGAGGGATGAAGAACATGTTGGTGGAGATAGGGACATGAAGGGAAAGCTGGGTTGTGGAGTGGGCTGGCCAAGGGATGTCTGCTTAGGACCAGTGTAGACACTCTTCAAGAGCTATGCCTCATTGCTAGTACAGACTAGCAGTCACAACACTATGAAAGGGGTGGGGATAGAATGCAACCCAAAACTAAGCAAACGTCTTTGAACAGCAGTGGGTGGATTCCTGGGTCCACTCCATCCCTGTGCACTCAATGGCCTTCCTCAGGGAAGTAATATCCTCAGCATGGTGACGTATAAAAATACCAGAAAATACTAGTCTTGATAAAAAAGGGCATGAAATCAGTGGAGGGAGGACTTGAGAGGAAAGCCACACTGCTACAGTACAATGAAGATGCCCTCATTACTAAACGTGGGTTTGAAAACAGTGGCAAAAAATCCTTTTCATTTGCAGAGGGTCAGAGTATTACACACAAGTCAATAATTACTAATCTCAATGAACATTTTGTGCCAAAAAGAAATATTATACATAAAAGGGTATGCATCTACAGATTTGCACAAGTCAAAGGAGAACATGCTGAAGATTTTGTAAAGTGTTTGTATTAACTGACAGAAAATTGTGGGTTTAATGGAACAAATAACGAACAATCAGAGATAGAATTGGAACTCGGTTATCTGATGTAGATATACCTCAAAAGTTATAACCTGAAGTGAATCTAACTTTAGAAAAGGCTATACACATCAGAAAGGCAGACTCAGAGAAAAAGCAAATTGCTAATATAAATATGGCAAATGATGTGTGTTAAGTGAAATGAAGATTACTTGGAAAGTTTAGAAAGAAAAATATTTTGGCGGAAAGTAAATAAATGCAATAGAAGCACAGTGAGCCTAAGCCAGACAAATGTATGAGATGTAACAGTTATTATGCAGTGTGCATCTTGAGGAAAGATGTAAGAGATGTGAAAGGCTGAAGCATTTTGTTGTCATAAGTCAAAGTTAATTAAAGATGGAAGTTATGTCTGAGAATAAAACTGAAAATAATGTTCAGAACGCAGTTTCCTGGATTCACTGTCTACTATGTCTGATACTAAAGCAGTATGGCAAGTGATTCATGAAAAAAAATTGTTTCAAGACTGATACAGAAACTGATGCTACTGTGATATTGCATGCTGCCTATAGAAATATCTTGAAGTGTACGCAGTTACATGAAGTAGGGATAGAAATATATAGCCCTTTAGGCACACTCAAGTGCATTGGTCAACTTCTAGTTATTTCTAAGTGGAAGATGCTAAAGTCTGATTTTGTTTTTTATGTGCTGTATGGTCCATACATAAATAATCTGCTAAGCAGAGCTATGGTATATGAGATGGGCTTAATCATCAGATTAATGAAGTCATTGTGGATGTGTTTGATGAAGCTGGACTGTTTACAGTGAACAAGTAAAAAATTAACTTAAAACTTAATGATGTGCCTATACCTTGACCACACCCAGGAGAGTGCCATTACTATGCAAAGTCTCGGTGAATTAAATGAATGGTGTGCAGACAGTAATAAAAAAAAATGGCAGTGTGCAAATATGTGTAGATCTGAAGACGCTTAATAAAGCAGTTATGTGAGAAAAGTTCATTCCACCTACACCAGAAGTCACAGCATCCAAGCTAGTCAATGCTTAAATGTTTTCCACAAGATTCATGATTGTCAAAGAATTTTCCCCAACATATAAAACAATGAAAAGAATTCTTGAAATCCACTTCAGGAAACATGGCTTCTAGTTTTTGTGGGGGGTGCACCCCTGCCCCCCTTCCTAGGAGGGGGAACCCCACACACCCCCATAACTTATAATACCAACTCCACAGTTGCATGGACGTGGAAAAGTACAACACCATATATTCATTGAAACCGGCTTTCGCTGATAAAGCCATCATGTAGTTGTCAATCGGACAAACGGCATTTGGCATGAATACACATTCTTTTTCCAAACCTGATGCTTCCAGTAGGTTTTTGGCAAATATCTGCAGAGGAAGTTATTACTCTATATTCTGCATGTTTACACAGTTCTTGGCTCATTTTCACAGAGCTCACAAATGCTTGGTTTGTATCCAGTGCAATTGTAGTACAGATGAGAATTTTTTTTGTACATCTATAAGATATTTAAGAGTACTGCCGCTGCATTTTTTAATTATTTATTGCACCACCACTGTTAAGTGCTGTGCTTTTCACTAAATTTGCTGCTGGTTTCTCTGCATTCTAATAATTTTAAAAATGTGTGTTTCTAGCTAGCTAGTTTGATTGTCCTATTTAATTTCACTTTGCGCTTACTGTAGTATGATTTTACATTAAGAAGGCTTGGGACTGCTTTTCTAGTGGGAATGGAACATGCCACAGCCTGTCTGAGCTGGGGTTCACACATGATCCATTGTAGAATGCTAAGTATGTGCACTGACAGAGTGCTGAGTATAGCATCAGTTGTGCACACATCTGTTCTTCATAAGATTAGTGAGAGTCTCTCTCTCCTTCTTTTGTATAAGGGAGACACAATGATAAGTAAAGTACAACTGAGTGAGTCTGTATATACTGTGAATATGTTTTATAGCCATTGCCACTCTAAGGCTACTGTATAGCATTGTTGTCTTAAGCTTGACTATATCCCATTGTGTCTACTGCCAAGTGGCAGTGTCTTTGTGAGGACTGAATTATTAGCATTGTTTTTGTTTTCCTCAGATCCCATATTGCACAGAATAAGTTACCTGATTGGTTAAAATGCTGGTGAATCCTGACTTTAATTACACCATTGACTGATATTACTAGGTTACCAGAGGTACACATCATGACAATGGATATGCAGTGGGAAGATGATTCACATTACTTTGTCAACACTGTTTTGGTTGCATGGCCCAATTCACAATTGTTTTAACTCTACATTTTACTAGATTTGGTCTGCCAACACAATGTGGCTTCAAAGCTACATATGCAAATCATCATTTAAAGTCAAAGCAGGAAATTATATGTCCATAACTACTACCATATCTTCTAGGGTTTCTCCAAGACTGACCTTGACTCCTTCAACTAACCTGTTCATAACTTATTCTTCCACAGACCTTCATGACTAATATCATCCTTTATCCTAAAGAAATGATAATCTATAGTTTGTCCTCCTCAGACAACTTCATCCTGCAAAATCTTCAGACAGATCTCAACATCCTTACTATCTGGCTACATGTAAAATAATTCATTCTAAATAGTAAGAAGACAAATTATATGTTTACTGGAACTCCAACAACTTCTAAAATCCTTTTCAAATCTGCCTCCCATCCATACCTCTCAACCCTGGGAACATCAAAAATCTGGACAAAGGCCCATGAAAAATAGATACAAATCTGTATGCTGATTTACATACAATCTGCATACATAATTATGTAACCCCACCCACCCCAATGGAATTGTGGGATTCTGACTTTCAAACACAAACTGAAGAACAGACAACCAAAATATGGCCCCAGCCCAGACCCTGTAGTAAATGGTAACCATTTTTTTTAAATGTGCAGCAATGATGTTCACTGGGAAGGGAGAAGATGATGACGCTTTGGATTTTGTTTTTGGTGACTTACAGTATGTGAGTTTTGTGATAAAAAGTCGGGCATTTAATGGTAGGCAATAGCTTGAGTTTGTGCCACCCAGGGCTGTCTTTGTGTTTTCCACCCTTCTCCCCTCGCAAAATCATGGTCATATGGGGCCACCCATACACAGCCCTCCCCCATGCAGCCATTCTAATGTCCCATTACTTGGCTATTTCTTCCCATTTACCACAAACACTGTAATGTTCATAATGCTTTACTCTTACAATGATTATTTGGATTGCATTTAAAACTTTTATTTTACATTTTATAGCACAGACACTAATATACATCTGCTAAACAAAGCAATACAGTCCCACAGTGAAAGTAGACTTAGCATTAAAACTTCTCTGCCCTTGAAACTCACATTAATTAAAACAGCAGTGAAACCCACAATCAAAGAAAATGCATATGGCTAGTGGTGGATAAAGATTACCTTTGGGAAGTTTTCAAATCATAGGCCCCTTGCACATGAAACATACATATGTTTTTTGATACACCTTCCTGAATGCATTAAATTACATTCTTTATATAATACAGCACACTTCTTAGAGTGCATTTTAAATTTATTGTTTTGAACATTTTTCCAGTATGCAATGAAACAAAATGCATGAACCAATAATGACAAAATTGCCCAATTCAGAACATTTCCATCATAAAAGTCTACTAAAACTTCTACAATCCACCAGTATCAGTAAATATGCACAATCTCTGCAGAAGTAAAAGTCATCTAAATAATTCAATATTAAAGAGATCTGCAGCTAATGAAGAGGTTGCTGCTAGCAAACAACTTAATATTTCATTGTTTCATCTACAAATAGAGTGCCTGTTGCCCTTGAGGAATAAATTGTCTATGTTACATTAAAAAATTATATGCTAGTAATATTGCAGTAGGGAGTGGATGGCAAACTGAAAACAGGTTTGTAGTTACTAGGTATCTCCATCAAAGAGGACATTCTCAGGACTGCAGCATCCACCCCTTTTAAAAATACAACACAATACAGTATCAGCAATCTATGCCTTCTTCATCAAAAGCAAGTATGCTACCTATTGTGCTACTAGCAACAGCACAAACAGACTTGGCATAAGCACCACTAAACCTCTCTCCTCCTGAAGAACTATGCAGTACAAGAAATCTGGAAAAAGCCAAAATTTCATGGGGGGGGGCCCAAAACCAGGGACACATTTTAAACATTGATTGTATAATCTTAGAAAAGTTGCTAGAGTAAAATGTTTTGTGTTGTTTCCTGAAAGATAGGAAGACTGAAACTTAATGGCTTTCATTATTTAGTAGTTCTCAATGATTTGCAAGAGGAACAGACCAAAAGTATGAGCCAGACATTCTGTAAACCTTTGGACAGTTGAGAACTATGGTTAACTCCTTGAATCATAAGTGGTGGTGGTATGGGTAGAGAATTTAGGCTCTTGCTCCTTGTACCTAAGGTACAGGGTTAGAGTCTGAGTAACTCTAACCAGCAGTTATATCTAACTGGGGCATTTACACACACACACCTACACACACACACACACACACACACACACACACACACACACACACACACACACACACACACACACACACACACACACACACACACACACACCTTCGCTGTTAAATAATAATTAGAACCTTCTGCTGTTACATAATAAATAATAATTTAAATCTTCTGCTGTTACATAATAAATAAAAGGTTTCTCCTGCTTGCAGCTGTAGGTAAATAAGTAACACACAATAAAGGTAATCACATAAATGTAACAGTTTCTCCTGCCTCAGTAAAGGTAATCACATAAATGTAACAGTTTCTCCTGCCTGCAGTTGTTCAATTAGTAAATTTTTTCCCCTGCAGAAGCCCTTAAAGTAAAACATCTGTTAAAAAGAAGCTGCCATTACATTTAAATAAGTAAAAGTTTTTCCTGCAGCCGTCCTTACATAAGTACAGTTTCTCCTGCCTGATGAGCCCTTAAATAAGTAAAAAGTCCATTACATAAGTAAAAGAAGCTGCCGTTGTTTCTCCTGCAGCTGTTAGTTTACATAAGTAAAAAGTTTCTTCTGCAACACACGCACATATAGGTTTAAAATTTACATTTACAATTACATTTTTTTACCTGGAAGAGGAGCCAAGCCAGTGAAGAAAGATGCACTGTGCACTGCAAGACCAGTCGGCAGAAGCTCACATCATCATGTATGCCCTGCACATAATGACTTCAGGAGTAAAAAAAAAAAAAAAAAACAGGAAATTTGGAAATTAAAGGGCCATGCAGGAATTTGTGGCACCCCAATATTTTGCCCTCAAAGCTGGTATTTACCAAGGAATTTGGTATGGTTAAGAGGTACGCTCCCATCTTTCATGCAACAACAATAAGAATGAATGTGTCACTACATTTAAATACTCAGGACTTACCCTTGATCCATCTCTTAATAGCAACACATATTGACCTACAAAAATCAATGTTTAACAGAGCACTGTATGCATTTTGTTGGATTTCAATTCTCCTTATTCTCAAGGACAGGGCTGCTATGGGTAACTGAATTTTGCAACCACAGCTTGAATACAGTCTTCTACTAGTAGCCTAAACCACAAAGAAAAATTATCTGAGCTATAAACTATTTCTAACAGAAAATGTAGCTCAATTCGTCTGTCCCATGCTCAGACTACAATTTTTTTTTCTAACAGAAATTCTAGATTTCTTTTTCTTCTGTTCCACCATCAGAGCACCATTCCACTCCTTTGTTACACACCAAATGGTGTGTAATATAAGTCACCTACAAGAAAAACCTATGTAACCTACACTTTTTTCCTAACAGAAACAGAAGATTCATTATCCTGTCCCACCCTCAAAGCAGCACTCTACCTCATTGTCACACACAAACTGGCTCACAACATGTGAACAATATGATCTCCTACTTCTTACCCTAATATATAAGACATCAGTAACCTTATAGTACCTCAGCTCTGACCAAAACCTGCTGGGGTGGGTTTGGTATAATGGTTAAGATCTTAGCATCACATATACAAGGTTCAGAGTTTGATTCTAATGGCAGGTTGTTGGCTGGGCTCAAAATAGCAATATAGTGAAGTTAGTCTAGTATTCACCTATAAACATATGAACAAAACCTACTACCTATAAACCTGGATCCCATTCTAGTATTGCCCCTATCTTACAAAGAATAGTCCTCTTCTGGCTTGCTCAGATCATGCCTTCTTGCTCTTAGGCCCTAAGCTATGCTATAATCTGTCATCTAGTACAGAGAACTGTCCAACCATGAAAGAGTTCAAAGTAAAACTTTGAATACATCTCACTGAAAGAACCACCTGATCCTCATTCCTTCCCTCTCCAATCCCATAATAATGTACCCATCACTACTCCATTCATTAGCTATGCCTACTAAGGACTGCATACTGTCAGCCTGTAATATAAATAATACTTTTAGTGCATCAGTTAAGTGATTATTCTGTTTCACTAGGTTCATTTTTAACCTCCTTCTATTCTAAATTATATGCATGGCAATTTCATCTCATGTTATGTATCCTAAAACACTAAATAGCTAAATAGCTTTGTTTTCTATCTGTATTACATGCTGCTTGCTTGAAACCAGAAACGCAACAGAATATATGTATACACACACACACACACACAAACACACACAGATATATATATATATATATATATATATATATATATATATATATATATATATATATATATATATATATACATATGTATATGGTTCCCCTTCAGGAGATCGAATTATTGAAAACTCGAAATTCATAAGCTCAAAGCCAGAATCTCGAGTTTTCAGTAACTCAAAATTCTGCAGGGGAACAAAAACAACTAAAAAACTATTTTCTAATGTTTTTGTAGGGGCCAAGCCCCCATGCACCCCCCACACACCCCTTCTTAAATATACCAACTCAGTGAAGAAAAGTGAATTCTCCCATTCTGCGTTATATGCATAAGCGCACAATGGGAGAATGTCCACTCCTCCGCTAAAGTTCGGTCAGGTCACACAACTCACATATTACACCAGGAACGATGCAGAAGGACCTAGCTCCCTGCATACACGTAAGTACATTTCTTTTTTTTTAATTTTACAGCTTCCCTTTACAATTTCGAGTTACTGAAAACTCGAGATTCTGGGCTCGAGCTTATGAATTTCAAGCTTTCAGTAATTCGATCTTGTAAAGGGGAACTATATATATATATATATATATATATATATATATATATATATATATATATATATATATATTTATATATATATATATATATATATATATATATATATATTTTTTTTTAACTTTTGAAATATTCTGGACAATACCAATAGCTAAAGTGAAATGGGTTCTTCAGGATCAGTTCACTACCTTGATTACCAAACTACAAATAAGTGAACATAGAACATAAAATAATTAACTCTGTGCTTGTAGAGTCAGTAGATGAAGATGGGCATTTCTATTTGCCTGCTGTCTGTTGTGGACAATGTGAAGAGCTTCAGCAACATATTCTTGGCAAGTAATCTGTGGTCTGTTTACAAGTAAGAACAACTTGAAACTCATGTGAATGAGTTTGCAATGATTCATTCAGCTGATTTATTTCCACTTGGTTTAAGCAGTATGCATTAAAGAGGCTTTAGAGGTTTCTCAACTAAAAATAGAAGTTCCCTTTATGGAATGAATTGTCCAAAAGTAAGATGCCATTCTACTGCAATCAGGCAGTTTCCACACTTATTCCAAAAATCAGCAAACCAGATCCCTAGTTAAGCAACTTTCTTCCCATTTCTCTCATCAATCTTGATGTAAAGATCCTGTCTAAAATACTAGCCACGAGATTAGAATCTTTATTACCATGGCTGATGTCAGAGGACCAAGCAAGATTTGTCAAAAGGAGAGAATGCATGGATGACTGGCTGAAACTAGCCTTTTTTTTTAGTTTGATGGATTCCAAGATATGGCAGGTATGGGTGTCTTTGATATTATGAAGGCCTTCAATTCAGTGGGATAGACTTAAAACACTTAGACATAGGAATGTGAAGCCACTTTTTCTTAAGTGGATATGTTTTTTTATGTACTGAATCATCATTTAGGGTATTAATTAAAGTAGGGGAATCAACCACTGGACATATAAGATGAGGCACAATGATCGGATGCCATCTCTTAACCAGCCTTTTTTTGCAGGTTCTCATTATCCCAAAGTTAAATATCATGGGTAAAACAAAGACAGTCCAAACAATGATCTTGCCTCATACTGTATATCTGTTTAGAAACTTGCCAATCTCAGCCTTCCATCCTATTTTAGAAGAAATACAACCTCAAACTGATTCTGTAACTCTTGGTGAGAAGGACCATATAATACTTAACTCTGTTACCTATCGCCATAAACTTTATGAAGGGACAGGGGTGCCACATTTACCCACCTGTGGTCTTAACTCTCAATTAAGTGTACTGTTAACAAAGGTGGGGATGACAATAAGCAGCTCTGTGTCATAAGCCATTACCTTTTTGGCATACCCCAAGATTGGGTCATTAGATTTTATGGTGAATGTATTAAGATTAGTGAGTTTGGCTGGGATAGATGCTCTACTGATCAGATCTGGCAACATCCTGATATAAGAGATCTAGTTACTAAAGTGATAATTTTTCACTGGATGGCTAGAGGAATTTTAGAAAGGAACTAGATCTTACATGATTCCAACCCAACTCCCTTGAAGAGTTTATTTCAGATCTTAATAATCAATTTCAGCTGGAGGTGTCCAAATGGTTTTTATGCTGGCAGATAAGCCAGCTATGGACTATGTAAATATTTCCCTCAAAAGTAGCAGGGAAGGCCCTTCCCTTGGGTATGTGGAATTACCTTAGAACAAATAGAATTGGGAGAATCTATAGGGACATCTGGCATGATAAAGCAGAGGCATTGAGAAAGTTGATTCATGAATAGATGGAAAATTTGGAAAGGGTAGTCCTTACTGATTCACAGTGGGAGCAGGTATGGGAAAGCCTTAAAAAGCTGGGGAGATGGCCCTGGTATTATATGCCATGAATGCAGGTGAGGGTGGGCATGAAGACTGACAATAAGTATTGGTGATGTGGACAGGAAAGGGCCAATAATATCCACATTCTGGGAATGTTCTAAGATTAGGAAGCATTGAGACTACCTGTTGGATAAAATGGTATTTTTGATCTCTCCCTTCAGTTAGATTGGACGTTTTGGATTTTTGAAGTCAAATCCCAGCAGTTAGCAGTATGTAAATCCTCTATGGAGGTATTATGGGTTTTGGGTAGTGCGATCAAACTTCTAGAGACTAAGATGTGGAAGCAAAATGTTATTACCTTCCTAAATTATACTAAAAACCTCCTGCAGCAACATTTCAGTGGCATTGTATATACTCTTTTAAAGATGGTGACTCCTCTCAAATTCTCCCAAAACAATGGCAGCAACCTTTGAACAATTATGGCTCTGAGCAGAAGTGCTGCTTTTATTAACAGATCAGTTAACTGTATTATTGTTTGCAATATAGCTTTGTGAATAGTGTATATAGTTATTTTTATATCCTTTTCCGTATTTTTTTTTTTTTTTGCTGTTATCTACCTGGTTACTTTTATTGAGCTGTTATTATATCATTTCTTTGTTACGGAAACTTGAAAATGTATAGTTTAAAAAATAAGATGCCATAATGTGGTAATGTGGTTATTGTGTAAATCTAGCATGTATTTGAGACAATACAGGGTATGGTGTTGGAAGTTCTTGATTTCTCTGAAAGGGAGGATGCAGCAGATCCTGGATGGTAGGGCAGGAGCTGTGAGAGAGTATTTGCAGCTTTGTGTTCTTTTCAGCACAGGCTAAGATTCTACAGTCACTAACGACATGTGTAATGCTATAGTCCAGAGTGTTTCCTCTATCACTGGAGGCCTGAAATTAGCTACATTGATCTTTCTCCACTTTTTAGGTAGCCCAAAGGGATGTTGTGGGATGTGGGTTCTCTGTGCCAGAAAACTTGTTCAGATTAGCTGCTCTGCCTCTGCTCTAAAGTGGGCTGCAGGAAGGGCTGAGATATGCCTTATCAGACCAGGAAATGTGTGATATGATCACACAAGTGTGGACAAGTGAGGTAATTGGCACAAATAGGCTTTCTGTAAAGGTCTGTCAGTTGCTTCCCTTGGTACAAACACAATGAATCCTTATCTGCCCTCCAGTTTAAACAAAATGAGATCTTTTTGGAATTAGTACTGCAGAATAAATGTTTACTTTGACAATGAATATTTTCACCGCATTTCATGTGTCAGCCCCCATTTATGCCAACACAGTGTTAAACTTCTAGGAAGAGAATTCCATCTGAGTGGTTTCACCTGGTGGCAGCCTACTTCAGGTACCTGTATGACATCTCTATCATTTCTAAGGAGTCTCCTGAGCAGTGGTCACATTATAAACATATGTTTGAAACATCAACTGTCTTTTTATCATTTACACACCATATTAGTTTTGAAAGTATTGATAATCTGGATGTTACCATTGGGAAAAACAAGGTCCCCAAAAATTGCACCTCTAATATTTTCAGGAAGAAAACATTTTCCAACTCATATTTACATTTTGATAGCTGTCATCCATCACACCAAAAGAGAGGTATAGTTAAAGGTCAAATGGTCTGCCTGTCTAGACTCAGTGTGGACAGTTTTTTTTTTAATGAGTTAGAGTTCCTGATTACTTTATTTATTGCCCGAGGCTATCTCAACAGTTTATTGTCAGACATTGAAGAAGTGGTCCGAGGTAGATGTTCTAAGTTTTTCCCCTTGTTGGGCAAACAACTATACCTGATGGGATTACTTTTCAAGACATTAATTCTACCTACAACAAGAATTTATACCACAATTTGTCTTTTGTGATACCCTATGCTTGTGACTCCTACAAATACGTGAAGACTTTCTGTGACAATCAGAATTTGATTTTCACTGGAGAAATGAAGGCCAAGCTAGGGGATTTTCCATGAACAGTTTTCAGTAGAGGTTCGAACATCAAAAATGTACTGGAATCTGAACAAACTACCCCTTTACGTAAACACAAGAAAATGACCAAATGCGGTCACTGCAGGCAGTGTCTTTACATTCAGGAAGGACCATACATTAGTGTTGACAATTTCGACAGGACTCTGCCTCATCCCTGCAGAGGGAACTGTGAATCCCCTATGGTGCTTCGTGAAGTGCTTATTACATAGGTAAAACAACTCAGAAATTAAACGACAGAATCTGAGAACATTATTATGACATTAAAAAAGAAAAAAACTACTGATGTTTTATACAAACACAGCTTTGTTTGTAATAATTTTAAGAAGTTTGTGTGTTTTATTTTGGATTTCATACAAAACAACCCCAGAAGGGGGAACACCAACAACATGCGAAATGTGTTGGCAGCTTAAACTAAATTCCAGTGTTTCTCCTGGTTTAAATGATGTTATTTCCATCAGTAGTGTGCTTAAATTTAGGGCTATTAATCTGTGATTGGATTGTGAAGTTTTATTTAATTTATTTTTTTCATCCCCGTGATCTTCCTTTCCTTTATTTTTACTTCTGCCATTACTATTTACATGTTTTTCTATGATTCATTCCAGAATTGTATTTATTTTAACATTACATTTTGGGGTTTTTTTACCTTTAAGAGATAACTGATTTCATTTAATTAATTTACTTGTTCTACTGTGCTTGAGTCAAACATTTTTAAATATGTGGTGCATCAGGTAATCTGTTAAATCTGATGAAGTTCTGCAACTGTCAGAATGTAAGCGCTCAGGTACTGCTTGAATAAATTAGTTTTTAGAAGTTAATCTTTACCCCTGTGGACATTTTCTTTGTTTTTAGCATAAATGTTGATGAAGTTTGCAAATTTTCATGGTTATAAAAGACAGAATCCTGAACTCTATAGAAACAGCTATAGTCCTATTTCACTTCTGAATACTGACTGCAAGATGCATGTGGTATGTTTGGCAGGCTTTGTGAGTTGCCTGCTTGGGGATTTGGTTCATATTGACTACATACAGGGCTCTCCTTTTAAGGACAGTGAAGAAGGTGCCGGGACTGTGCACCAGCTGACAGCCAGAGGCCCATGATGCCAAGAAGGCATTTGATAGAACTGTGTAGGGGATCTTGTTAAAAGTACTGACTACATTTTACTTTCTTAAGATTATGATTAATATAATTAGGTGGGTTTTTCAGGCTTCAGACTCCTGTATAAAGTTAGGCCCTTATGTTTTGTATGAAGACACTCATTATGGCTGCTCTGTGTTGCCCTTATTTGTCACTTTGGCTCTGCAAATGTTGAAATTCATCTGATGGCCTTTTTCTCTTAATACCAGAGCTTGACGTCTTCCTCCAATTTGCAGCACTTGTGTCTCTAAGGAGATTAATTCCAATCCTAACAAGCTGTAGCCTTGGATAATAGGGATCTTGGAAGATATTACTGGGAATTTCAACTTATAAATTGAACCTTAAGTCCTAGGTACTATGTTTTAAGGCTTTCTTACTCTGAATCAGTCAAGAAAAAATACCTTTAAGTAGATCTCCTATTTCATTAGAATTCTGGGTACCAGTCAGATCTGTGGCATACAGGCATACAGCCCTGACTATAGACCAAGTGACCCAGGTATGATTAGCAACACAGGTAGCTGAGGTGCTGGCAGAGGAAAAATGGGCATGCCTATCCTATGGATGAGGGAATACGCTTGGACATTTCTTGTCTTTGATCTCTAGCAGAAGCTGGAGCTATACGGATGATATTATCCTAAGTGAAAACTTTGGGGGACATTGGCTGTATCACTGGGTCTATGTCAGAAGACTGAAAGTTCAAAAGATTGAAAATCAAAATATCTAAAACTCAAAATGCTAAAAATTCCACCCCTCATGTGGGGAGGGTGTCAGAAATTCCAATACCCCTGTGTCGCTCATCTGGTCAGGATAAAACAGATGAACATTCATGGGTTGAGTTCAAGCAGCTTTATTACACACAAACATATCGGAAATGATGCGTTGTAACTTAAGCTTAAATAAACTTATAAATAGACTGAATATCACACTCATACATGTTAACACTCTGACTGTTCTCTCAAAATGGCACTGTTACCTGCATGTGCTCACTATTTATATGCACATGCTACATCTGGAAATGCTTATTAAAGGTACATACACACGCTCTGATCTACATCCTTCCTGTATGAGAAATAGTCCATATATGAAATGACAGTATTCAATGATGTGCAATTTGCAGAAATTATCTTTTGACATGCAATTATGCAAAACTAATTGTCTGATATGCAATCATACAAAATCAGACACATATAAAACAATCATGTCCAGGCTGCTGTGTATTTTACACTAGGTCTAGAAATACGACTTGATCATGTAGCATAAAAGTCAGAATTGGATCTAGCAATGGGAACTGTCTTCAAGGAATGTTCACCTCTGGGGACAGCTGGGACATCATTAGGAATGTGAATGGATATGGTGACTTGTTCTTTTATATGAACATTGTCAGGGTTGCTCTGAGATCTAGAGTCTGTATCACAGGTACAATGTTGTGATATCATTTCTGATACAGGAAGTAAATGCCTACATTTTCTCCTGTACTCTAAGTAGGATCTCAGCTTGGTACATATACCTCTCACTTGATCAATTCAGTCAATGCCTTTCACTGTTTGCATCCTCACTGTCTCTCCTTCTTTTAACGGACGAAGAAATCTGCCCATTTTATCATAGCTGGACTTCTCAGAAGAATACTTCTTAAAACATTGGGCTTTAATCGCTCTGTTGTTTTTAGCATTATGCACCAACAAACTAGAACTTCTCTCTTTTAGACTCATGATTGGCTCCACAATTATGGCAGTTAACAATAAGACTTGAATTGGGTTTTGCTGACTCAATCTTTTACTGCACTGAGCATGCCCTTTTTACTGAACTGGTCTTAGAACTTGCTAGAAAGTTATGACTCCTCCCAGGAAAACCCATAGGGGCTGCAGCTGCCATGTGCTTATATCTGTTTCTGCTTGCCATGTGTTGCATACTGTCTACATTTGCTTTAGAGGCTGCTGAAACCATGCTCTTATCACTTGCAAGCATACTTGTGTGCCTTTCTGTGAGCTCATGGATTTGACAAATCTCTATGTCTTTGCTTAACATTAAATCACTCTCACGAAGAAAACTCTTTCTCACTGCAGCACTATTAACAGCACACACAAGCCTATCCTTTATTAACTCATCTGCACATTTAACTTTGTTTCTCAAGTCAGTGATATAAGCTGCAAAAGTTTCACCTGAATTTTGGTCTCTTGTATAAAATAAGTGCCTCTCTAATGTAATATTTGTCTGGGGGTTGTACATTTCTCTAAATTTATGTTCTAAGCACTCGGGGTCTTCCCTTGACTCAGCCTGTACTGCAGTATGGCGGTTTTCCCCCTCTCCTGCATATACTTCTAGTGCATACAAAAATTAATGCTCCCTTTCAATGGCTTCTGACCCAGCTAAGTTAAGCAAAATGAATGCCCTTGTACATGCATCTTTGTCAGAAAAATCTGCTTGCATGAAAATATTGTATTACTGCTCGAATACTCTCCATTTCTCTACTGTATTATGATCAAACACAAGTGGACCCGGTTTACGAAATGCCTCTGCCATATCAACACACAGTAGTGAAGGTGCTTGAAATCATGTATGAACACACACACACACACACACACACATACATATATATATATATATATATATATATATATATATATATATATATATATATATATATGGGTCTACTTCAGTAGATCGAACTTTTACAAATTCGAACCACATATGGCTGAGACCATATGTTTGAACTTGTAAAAGTTCGAACACTGAATAAAAAAGTAAAAAAAACTCCCCACACACCCCCCTACTTAAAGGGTCTATATTACATTGACGAACACTTAAATGCTCAAATCTGTAAAGGTCAACCTTAACAGATCGAACAGTTAAACGTTCGAAGTTGTAAAAAAAAATTTAAAAAAAAATACAATGAAAGAGTTATAGCAGGGGGAAAGCCCTCCTGCACCCACACACTCCCCGCTATTAAAAATATACCAACTCTGAGATCGCACTTCAGTAGACTACAGTGCGGCAATGGGAAATTTCCCATTCCCTACACTGTAGTGCAGTCTTGGAGTTGGTATATTTAAGTAGCAGCAGGTGTGGGGGGTGCAGGGGGGCTTGCCCCCAGCTTAAACCCTTTAGTTTTTTTTTCACGTGTGATTTATTTTTTAAAATTTTTTTAAAGAAATTTGAACGCTTAACTGTTCAATCTCTAAAGGTCGACCTTTAGAGAATCAAACATTTAAGCGTTTGTGGATCTAATATAGACCCTACTTAAATATAGTAACTCCGAGATTGCACTACAGTGTGGAAAAGGGAAATCTTCCCATTCCACACTGTACACAGATCTCCATTCAGTCCGATCGAACATTTACAAGTTCGAACATATGGTCTCAGCCATATGAGGTTCGAACCTTTAAATGTTCGATCTACCGAAGGGGACCCATACATATATATATATATATATATATATATATATATATATATATATATATATATATATATATATATATATATATATATATATATATATATATATATGTATATATATGCCAGAATTTTATGTCAGTAATTGTAATTATGCCCAATAGCACAACAAACTCTTTTAAACAACTGCACTTTGCCAAATAAGTCTACATAGCACAAGAACACTCTGAAATCACTGTACTTTTTGAAACCACTCCTTATCAGTATAAGAAATACTTCAAAATGACTGTACTTTGAGAAGAAACTGTACAGAGCAGAAAAATCTCAGAATAAGAACCACTTCAAGATGAATGCACTTTGCAAATAAACTGTACACAGCACAAAAAAACTCTTCAAAATGGTTGTACTTTGCAAAATAACTCTGCACAGTGTAAGAAACACTCTGAAATGGCAGCACTCTGCAAATAAATGCACACAGCACAAGAACTTTTTCAAAATGGCTGTACTTTGACTGCATTTTGCAATATAACTGTACTTCGCACACAGTACACTCTTTGAAGTAATTGTACTGTAATAAAGCACACACTCTGCAAATGCTTTGCACACTCTGAGATACTTTGATTAACTCTAGTTATGCTTTGAATGGCTTCGGCATAGGTGCCAGTAGCTGTTGAAAACCGAGGGGTAGGAGTGAGAGGGGCACTTAGTGATCTAAAAAGGGCAATTTTTGTAACTATTTACTACCACGACATAAGTTCACTTGGAGTACATTTTAAGCTTAGTAATTTCCCTTTTGGTGCATGAATTAACATTTTCTGAGTGGTCTTACCTATCCCATGGCTGATAATTGTATATTAGCCCTACTGAGAATAACTGTGATCATACCATAGATAATTTGAGGGTATCCATGTAAGGGATGCAGCATCTAGGAACTGCCTCTATCCATTAGTGGCATGAGGGGCAATCCTGGAGTACATTTTCTATTACCCATCCTTAGATCCAAGTTACATTTGAATATGGACGGATGAGCTTTGTATTATTTTTATGGATAGTCTGTTCTGGAACAGTGGTAGCCTCTGTGATATATATCTATCTCTTCACAGCATTCAGTTTAGATACCTGGATTGAGTATTTCTGATGCCATTTGACTTGCTGATGTTCAGTAGGTCCATCTGTATTAGGTCGGAGGATGCCTTGTATGCCAGACATATCATCTCTAAGCACTCTATAGGATACTGAGTATAGTAATAAATCTTTGAGGTGGTCCATGCAATACCTATTGTTTAGGACTTGTATCCTTTTAGTAAGGTATATCTGAAGGTATTCCCAATTCTTGCATGGGGCTGGACGGATACATGCCAAAGTGGGCATTATACAAAATGACTGACCTAATGAGAGCTTTGTAAAGGGGGACAACAACATCTCTAGATCTAGTCACAATCAATTTGTTAATAAACTGTGCAATATAGAAAGACTTTCTTATGACTCTGGGCACATGTTGGTCAAAAGTTAGGTCATTGTACACATAAGTTCCCAAATGCCAAACAAATTGGGTCAGTTCTCAGAGGGCATTGTCACGATTTTGACACCAATTATTATTTGGGACAAACCTTCCTGCATGATGGTTATGTCATTTGAGGATTCAATAACTGCTCCTAGTTTGCAGTCATCTCAAACTTAGCTGGCTAAAGCCCTTTAGTATTTCCTTTTACTTTTGAGATGTATATGACAAACAGAAAAAGTCTCAGCACTGAAATCTGGGGGACTCCATTGGTGACTGGTCTCTTCCCCTATTTTGATCTCCTGCATCGTGTGATCAAGGTGGCAATCCAGCTAGTGATGCAGTGTTTGCTCCTACATTATTTATCTTTTGTACTACACCTGAGTAGGGGATTGTGTCAAAAGGCTTGGCCAGGTCAAGGTATTGTGGTGTAAACTGTTTTACCTTCGTCCATTTCTTTGGTAACAAGATTGAAGCTTAAAATTTGTCCATGATTTTAATCCTTTCACACTTTCCTCTAAACACATTTTTAGGGCCATGCATACATGTATGCATTCTTTGATTCACCTTTCTGATTGTATTAAATTATATTCCTTGTATAATACAGCACCAGTTGTTACAATGTGTTTTAAATTTGTAGTTTTGAACAGTCTTCTAGTAAGCAATGAAACAAAATGTATGAACCAATAATGACTAAACTACCCATTTCAGAAAATTTCAAGCATAAAAGGCCACTCAAACTTCTGTCATTACAATCCACCAGTATCAGTAAATATGCAAAATGTCTGCAGAAGTAAGTCATCTAAATAATTCCACATTAAAGTGATCTCAGTGAAGAGGTTGCTGCTAGAAAACAATTTTATATTTCATTGTTTCATCTACAAATAAAGTGGCTGTTGAACTTGAAGAATAAATTGCCTATTTTACATTAAAAATGATAAGCTAGTAATATTGCAACAGGGAATGGATGGCAAACTGATAACATGTTCATAGTTACTAGGCAACTCCTCCAAAGGAGGACATTCACAGGACTGCAGCATCCACTCCCTTTAAAGTACAACACGGTACAGTATCAGCGATACATCTGCTTACTGTGGGAGTAGAACCCACAGCCTTTTGCATCAAAAGTAAGGCTACTACCTGTTGTGCTACTAACAATGCAAACAGACTTGGAATAAGCAGCACTAAATTTCTCTTCCCCTGAAGCTCTCAACTCCTCGTAAAATATTTTATTTACTTAACATTTGTTTAATGGGAAAGTCTAACTTGAAACAAAGCCAATTTTCAGCAGAGGCCCAGGGAGAAATGTTCCAGATACATGTCTTTGTAACATGGGAGAAAACCAGAGCACCCAGAGGAAACCCACACAAACACAGGGAGGACATACAGATGGCACCCTAGAGAAGAATCAAACCAGAGAACCTTCTGCTGTGAGGCAATAGCATTACCACTTCACCATCCACTTGACACAACTAAATATTTTAATTTCACAGCACAAGAAATCTGGAAAGGGGCAAAATTTATTTGGGGAGGGCAAAGGCCCAAAACCAGGGACACGTTTTAAATATTGCTTGTATATTCTTAGAAATTTGTTAAAATAGTGTTTTGTGTTACTATTCATTTCTAAAAATTTGCCAAAAAACCACACACATTTTAAGAGGAATAGACCAAACGTATGAGCCAAATATTATGTGAAAATCTAGACAGTTGAGAGTTATGGACCAAACTCCCTGAATCACAAGTGGTGGTGTGGGTAGAGACTGCAGGCTGTTGTATCTTAAGTACAGGGTTTGATCATTGGTAATTCTAACCACCAGCACCCACAATGTGCCCAGTAATGACTCCTGCAATTCATATGGAGTTACATGCATAGGTAACATATCTAAGTATGATTGTAACTTTTTTTATATAAAACCCATTGCCCCTACCACTGGAACTGTCTGAGTATCCTTCTTCCACATTGCCCCCATTTTTGTCTCTCTCTCTCTCTCTCTGTACATAAGAGACTGTAGTCACTGGATGCAGTTATTTTAATGACCAGTGCTACTTTTGTCTTCTTTTCATGGACTACTATATCTGTTTTTTCTCACATCTACTTTTTTAACTGCTGGTAATGGGTGATCTAGTGGGATATAGACTTCATCATTTTCTATAATGCTTTGTGGCTCATGTTTCCAGTGTTTTTCAGCAACTTCAATACCATATTATGAATAGTTATTCAGTTTGGTCAAGGTTATGATAAGAACGCATGAGGATGACTGCCAGCAGGATCTTATAAAAGCATACATTGTTTTTCCTGGTCAGTCAGCCAGTTTGTCAATCATTTCATTCATAATGTGTGATTTTACTATAAAACTATGAGCTCTCCATTAGCTTGGGAAGACACAGGTTTATTTTACTTGGTCTCCAGTGATCGTGTTTTTAAATAGATTTTTTTGCTTGGCTAAAATCTAAGTTTTGTGTCTATCCTTAAGAGCAAACTGCTGACTGAGAAAACTGGTGTAACTTCTTTACTTCTGCACACTCTGATATACTAATGATCAATTACCATCTGTAGATGAGAAGAAAGGACAGTGTCAGCAACAAGAGAGTCCCTAAACTCACCAGTACAGACGCACACACACACACACACACACACACACACACACACACACACACACACACACACACACACACACACACACACACACACACACACACACATACACACACACACACACACACACACACACACACACACACACACACACGCAGCACCAGCCATATAAGTAGACAGAGCACCAGCCATATAAATAGTAAACAGGGCACCAGCCATATAAATAGTAAATGTAGCACCAGCCATACAAGTAATAAATGGAGCACTTCTTACCATGGGTGACTCTGACAGCAGGCTTAGCAGTAGCAGCAATGAGATCGGGAAATACATTTTTCGTGCACTTTTCTCTCTTAAAATTCATGTTAGCATGTGATGCACACATGAGTCCTCCTTAAAGAAAAACAGGTCTTGCAGCTGTAAAAGTGTGGGGGGGTTCTCCCTCCCCCTTGCTCTATGGTTCCGGCACCTATGGGCTTTGGTCAATGCGAAATAGTAGTTTGTGCCCAAAACACAGTCTTTTACTAAAAAACATGCAGTCGCCTTGCTCCTTAAGCATAATTTACCCTTTTATTGTACTCGTTTTGCCCTTTTTATCTCTTATCATGCTCATTATACTTTTCTTGTTCCCGTTTTACTTTAAACATGCTCATTAAGCAGACCAATGGTAATTCTGAACCCCTTATGAATAGTTCTGCTAGTTTTATCAAATATCATGGTTTTGAACATTTCATTTAATTAACAATTTGGTTTGTGCCTTTCATTTGCTTAATAATAAATTTTTGTGCTACTCGTTTGATTAATAATGCATTTTGTGCCTTATAAATGTGCCGTTTTATTTTCTTTGCCAAATAAATCATTTGTGCAGTTTTCTTTATCTTTAGCTCATTTCTGGCCCCTTTTTCTTTGAGCTCCGATTCACTCAACCTGCTTAATCTGCCTTCACCTTCAACTCTGCACCTCATGGCTCAAAGAAGTTGTTCTTCTAATCCCAGTTCTGATACCATGTCACTTGTCTGGTCAGGATAAAACAGACAAACATTCGTGGGTTCAGTTCAAGCAGCTTTATTAAACACAAACACATCAGAAATGAGGCTTTGTAACTTAAACTTAAATAAACTTATAAACAGACTCACTACCACACTCATACATGTTAACACTCTGGCTGTTCTCTCAAAATGGCACTGCTGCCTCACATGTGCTCACTATTTATATGCATGTGCTACATCTGGAAATGCTTCTTAAAGGTACTTACAAACGCTCTAATCTACACCCTGCTAATTACATATGCCAGCTCTGAGATTGCACAAAAGTAGAGAAGGGGCAAATTCCATTTTGAATATTTTGAGTTTCAGATATTTTGATTTTCAGTCTTTTAAACTTTCAGTCTTCTGAAGGGAACCCATATCACCACAGAAGAGGGACAGTTTGTCAGCATATCCCCATTGCACATCTGACCCCCTGTATTTAAAAAGGTGTGCACAAGGGAAGAACAAAATGAATAGGGGAAAAAAACACACCATAGTAGCAATATGTTACTGCACCAGAAATGTCAGTCTCCAAACTGGCCCCCAGAGTGGATCAGAGTAATTCCAGTGGAGGAGTAGGAGTGCCCAGTAGACCTTGTGGATGAGAAGATGTCTTAGTGTCAGCTGATGGTCAGCTGTGGGTAGGCAAAAAGCACCCCCCAAATGAAAAGAATACTGAGTACCTACATGGGTCAGAACACTAACGAGATCTGGGAAAGTACAGAGCTGAGGTGACCCTGCTTATTGATTCTTGCCTGACAGAAACCTCTGAGATCTGGGTTCTCTAATAAAAAATAACCAGGATACCCTCCTGCAGGTTTGTTTCAGAAATGAAAGCAAATAATTTTAGCATTTGTTTGTTTGCTTTTACTGCCTCCTAGAAGTCAGCTTAAAATCTGAAATCATAGGGTTAAGTAAGTGACCTGAGGAAACTCACTTCCTCAGTTATACCCCAAAATATACTTGCACCACACCTTGGTATAATGATGTTTTAGATTTCCTAGAAATATACAGTTGGTTAAAGATGGTATGAGTTGACGACTCAAACATGATGTCTTGCAGCCTGGGAGAGGTGAAGGTTTTAAACTGGAGGATTCAGTGCATTCAGTGCGCCACATTTTGCATGCCCCTAGGAATATTATAGTTGATGTTCATTGGAAATGAGAGATTTTAAAGGCACAGTGTCGTATGCTAGAAGCTGGTTTTGTAACTTTTGGAGATTTTTTTTTTTATACAGGGGACTTTGTCTATGCATATGACTTTTTCAAGTTCAGGATTTGGACAGATGGAGACTTACACTGGTCATATCAACTGCATTGAGTGAGGGAGGTCTTGTCCTTTCAGGTGCCAGAAGGAGTTTTCACTTGCCACTCCCAGACTGGCTGGTATACAATGGGGCATGAACTACCTGACATGTGACCTTGCACTGATTAAGACAGGGCCCAGGAAGGATGGATTCCATTCCTTTTTCCTACAGCTCTTCTTTGGCAGGCAGGTAATGAAGAGGGGGATGGCATTTCTAAACAACTGTAACTTACTCTGGACTCTAAAGACTTTTTTAAAGTTGAAATTGGTTGCTATTGCTGATGAACATATCTTTGTGACTGCTAATGTGATTTATATGCATGTTGTGATCATGCATGACTTTGGAACCTTGTTATTTAAAGACCACGTGTCAAACACTTCTTTATAAGATACATTTGCTAGCAGATTGTCTTAATATTGTTTTGAATGGCAACAGTTTTTTTGTTTTTAAAGGTTTTTAAAGAGGTAAGATGACTGGTTACAAAGTTTGCTATAGTCCCTACCTAGTAATGCATGCATGTGTATTGTCGCCTCCTGTTTAAGTTTGTTAAGACATATTTTCAGTTTATTTTATTTTTTTGTTATCGTTTTTGAATGAAATGGAAATGATGCAATTTTGCAAAAACTGAATATCTATATCTTCATGAAAACACAACTTTCTTGTGGTTTAACTTTACCAGCCAGCTAGTGAATGCTAATTTCCATGATATTACTATTTCAAAAAAAAATCTGGTGAACAGTCCTTTTACAGTAGAATTTATCATAAATAAGGTGAGAGTAACTCTTATTTGAAATGTAACAGTCATATTAGAAGTGTTATAAAAGGCAAGATCAGCATGATGAGTAAGTTAACTGTTGCTGAAGCAGTGCTTCATGAAGAGATAGGACTGCTCAAACAGGTGTTTCTAGCTAGAGGGTACCAAGAGGAGATGATTTTAGAATGTGGAAGAGAAATTTATGCAGGGAGATACACACCATATTCAGAAATCTTTGCGGCATCATTCAATCAAAATTTTAGTAATGAGTTGCCATACTCAGGGTGGCGCAAGTCAGAAAACATAGCTAATTGATGTGGCTACACAAATAATGTGGCCAGTCAGGTTATGTCACAAGGCTTTGTATTTGAACTCAGTCATATGCCCATATTCAGGAGTCCATCTCGCAAATATGCATGAGGTTGCCATAGCTATTGTAAATGTGAATCTTTCATTGCAGCTGCTTTGTCTAATGGTGGATGTTGTCTCCCCTGGAGGCTCAAGGTCATACATCCACATGTAACATTTCTTGTCCCCTGGACACTAACATACTGGAGCGTTATCATGTGGACAGGGACACGATGCAAGAAATTGTGGAAATGTATCAGTCTCATCTCCAGCCCTGAGGGAGTCATGGATATCTATCCCAGTGGATACCAAGGTATGTGTGGCTCTATGTATATTAACTACAGAGGCCTTTCAGTGACCTACTTAAGACACAGTAGGAGTATCTGGGGCATCTGCTTCAGAATACCCCATCAGTTCCTCAATGGGATGGTTCTAGCATGTAGGGGAGCATACTTCATTCCTATGTATAAACAAAATTAAGGAGATACTAGAGCAGAAACCCAACTATAACTCTAATAAATGCACTGCAGGAGGAAAAACAGTCACCGGACGTCCAACCGTTATAAAAACTGAATTTATTGAGTACACTAAAATACAAAAGCAAAACTGATGAAGTCTGCATGTAAGAGATGAAAAACACGGTGATTCGTTAAGCGTTTTGCTTTTGATTATAGTGTACTCAATAAATTCAGTTTTTATAACGGTTGGACGTCCGGTGACTGTTTTGCCTCCTGCAGTGCGTTTATTAGAGTTATCATTCCTATGTATCCCAGAGGAGAGTGCCAACACCATGCAGCAGTTCTATGATATAACCCATTTTCCTGAGGTTGTGGGAGCCATAGACTATAGGCACATAGAAATAAAGGCTCCAAGTGGTGAAATGGAAAGGAAGAAAATGAACCATAAAAGAGTTCATAGGTAAGTACTAGACTAGCTGCTTTTGTGGGCCATTTTAAACCTAGACAATTTCCCTTCCAAAGGTGAGAATCAAACCCTGTATGGTAAATACCAAAGCTATTAAACCAACTCCCAACACCAGCTCCATTAATGGCCAGGTGGTCTGTAATGCACAGGGAATCATTTATAATGTGTATACAGGCCATTCAGGCAGTTTCACACCTCCCGCATGTGACCTGTATCAACAATTTGAGAGGGGCAACTTCCTGCAGAAGCATCTTGTGGGTGATGCTGGATATATCCTAGAACCCTGGATCATGAAAGCCATCAGAAGTCTACAGAATCAAACTAACCAGGGGTACAACATTATAGATACTGAAGGCATGCCTTTGATGTGTGATAATCAGAGACCATAGAATTTATACAGATCAGGACGACTACTCCTGGGAGCAAGAAGTAGGGGAGCATTCACACCCATGATCCATGATCAGGATATGTAAACTTCGAGGTCTCAGATGGCAACTTTTGCATCCAGCTAGCTAGACAATTTTTATCCATGGTAAAGCTTCCACCTTTGCGGACCCAGGGTCAGCTCTAGAGAGATTGTGCAAGCCTATTAATCACAGAGAGGGCATCACAGAGGAGGGGGCTCCAGACATTTCTGAAGGTACATTAGGAAAAAGAGAGAAAGGCATGGGGAGAGCCAATGGTAAATATATTTTTATGTTTAAAAAGAAACAACAGCTGAAGGAAAATGTGTCAATCATGCAGGTGGCAAGGAAGAAAGCCAAGAAGGAATCAAAGACAGATGTAGAATAAGATTAACCTGACAACTATATAAACTCTAAGGTATCCAATGATATTGAAGAGAGTGGGAAAAATAGGTGTTGAGCATGGAATTTAAATGTTATAAAATGGCTTTCTTAAAACTATAGCACAGATGTCATTAACTGTTTTAGAGACCTAGGGAACATAGATAGATTTTGCTAAGAAGAAATGTATATAAATCTCATTCAAAGGAAGAAGTTGCAAGACAATTAATTTTTTTTACCATGCAAGACATTTTGTACATGTGGTCTCAAAGGTTGTCCCTTATTTGATAGATATCACTACAAAGGGGGAATAATAAAATATCCTCACAATAAATATCAATAGTGTAGGTACTCTATCTTTTGGTAAATACTGCTGTAAATATGTGGTGAGAGGTTTTAATAAGATTAATGGAAAGAAATATATAATACAGGGCAATTATAGTTGTGGCATGGAAGGGATAATATATGTCCTGATATGCCCCTGCAATAAACTCTATCTAGTGGAAAGTAAAAGGGCTTTCAAAATAAGACTACAGGAGCACTTGAGAGAAATAAAAAAATCTAGAATAGAGAGTCCTGTTGCAATGCATTTTAAAATTCACTGCAATGCTGATATAGAATGGATATAAGCCACTGTTTTAGAACAAATTCAAGTTGGACAATTTGTTGATGTGAATATTAAGAACAGATTATTATATAAAGAATCAATTTTTATATTGAAATATGATGCATTGACTCCTAAAGGTCTTAATACTGAATGCATCTAGTGAATTTTCATATAATTCTTTAATTGCCTAATTATTTTATGCAATTATGTGATAACTAGTGATGGTATATTAGGTGCTGTGTTTTTCTGTGTGGACTCTGAAAAGGCTGAACAGCCGAGGTGTGAGAGAGATTTACTGAATAAAATTTATTTTTGGTTTCTTAGCTTTTTGATTCCTGGAATAATAAAATACACTGGAACGGTGTATATAGTAGCTACAGCAGTCAAGAAGCTAGAAAAAATTATAGCATAATTATTCCTCAGGGTCTTAATAAAAATTGCTGGCTTGTGTTTATGAAGGTATTTATGTGGGAGTAGTAGGTGAGTGAATAAGGAATGGTAGGGTCTGACAGTGATTGCCTATGTATTTACTGGCCAGTGCACAGTAATGGGGACATAATACCAAGAATAACATTACTGACAAGTTGTAAATGACAATTGATTAAGGCAGAAAAAAATGGGAAATTGAGTATGTGATGTTGAGGTGAACTTATGTCCGGGCAGGACATTAATATGGTGAACATGGTAATTATCAACAATGTGTTAATACATTTACTATTGTAGGAAAGCCAGTTCAAGAATAAAGATCTTAGTGGACTGGTAGGAATATTAAATATTGTACTAGGGCTAAACTATAGCCTTGAGGGATGATCAGATATTTATTAATGAGAGAGATCATTTTTAGTGTTAAAAAAGTATGAGGCAAGCAAATAAAGACTGTGTACAAAATATGGGTGTGTCATTGACAGGGTGCAGGGCAGAGAAAGAGCAGTAGGATTAAAACTGGGGAAAAGGAAATTTAAGAAAGAGATATAGAGGAGATATGAAAGTTTTTAGATATGTTGGAGTCAGAAGTAGGAATGGGTAGGGTTAATGGCACGTGGACTCCCTTTGTGCAGTGTAGCAACTGTTTAAGATGGCAAGATGAGGGCAATGCAGAGTTGTTGAAACTCAGTGACCCAGGAGGACTAATTTAGGCAGAGTTGCGTATTTATATAAGTATATATGTTACATAAGTATGTAAACAGTTTATGTAAAAGAGAGATAAAAGGTTTGGCGCAGTTGTGCAGAAAGATTATTGATGAAGCCATAATGGGGAGTTTGACAGGAAAAGATACAAAAAAGGGGGTAGGGCAAGAAAGGTGATCATAAAAGGCGTAAAAGGAAAATAAAGATGAAATGTAGAGTAAATAGGGATAAGAGAATACAGCAAAAAGTAAGGGGGGCAGCCCAGAAAGACACAAGCTGTAGATGGTTGACTTATAAGTTAAAGTTAAAAGTCTAGATAGCGTATGGGATGTAAATTCAAAGTGGTGAGTTAGAATTTAAATGATTTATTGAATGTGATAGAAAGAGTTATCCTAAGAGTTTTAAAGGGGAAGTCTCCAATGATGGCTCTGTAGAAAATGCAGCTAAAAGGAGAGTAACACAAATAGTTGAACAGGCAGGGCTAATTGATGGTGGCAGGCCCAGCTTGGGTGAATAAAAGGATATGAGTGGTAGTGTTAGTAAGAAAGGGACTAAGGTGGAAAACTCCAAGGGTATGTTTTCTGGAATGAAGGGAGAAATTGAAGGAGAGACCATTACAATAGTACCACTATATCTTCCCCCTCAGAGTAGTATTAGAATCATAAAACAGAATTTATCAAGGGTGATAGGCTTTCAGGGAAAATTGAGTATAATAATGGGAGAGTGGAATGGGGTATGTAGAAAGAGGGCTATAGATAACAGCCCTAGGAGGAATAAAATTCAAAAAGAAGATAATGTCTTGGAAAGATACTTGAGAAATATGATATTGGAAGACTCCTGGTTATTAACTTCCCAAGGATAGGAAGGTACTGGCTATACCTTCCACTCTGCCAGACATGGCGCATGGTCAAGCCTGGATTGAGTGTACATCAATATTAAAGATAGCCAGAAAGTAGAGGAGACACAACAATTTTACATGGAGTCCATTCTCTCTCTCTCTCTCTCTTTCTCATGCACACAAACACAGTCTCTTCTGCATTCACACACACATACATATACACACACAATCTCAAATGCTTTTATGCACACATTGAATCATACAAGATTGGTCTCACTCTTTCTCAATCTCTCACACACAGTCTCTGCTGCTTTCATACAGGCATTCAGTCACACAACATGACTCTCAAACTCTCTCTCAGTCTCTTACACACACAGTCTCCTCTGCTTTCATACACGCATTGACACACACAGGATCACTCTCAGTCTCTCTCGATCTCTCACACATACATAGTCTCCTCTGCTTTCATACATGCATTCAGTCACACATGATTGCTCTCACTTTCTTTCCAACTCTCTCAATCTTTCAGACACACACACACACACACACACACACACACACACACACACACACACACACACACACACACACAGTCTTTCTCTCTCTCTCTTTTATTTTTTTTTATTTTTTTACATTTTACACTCACTAAACAGCAGAACCGCTGCTTAATGAGTGTAAACTAATGGTGGCTGTTATTTTTTTCTGCAATCCAAGCATCGTTGCAACTTGATATGCTGCCGTGAAGTGGCAGACTCATTTGTCAGCGGGCATTACTTGTACATTAATACCCTGCTGGAGAATGTTCATTCCCCAATCAGTGTGTTGATGTGCAGTTTGCCTATTCTCTAAAATCCAATAAATTAAATTAAATTAATTAAAATGAATAAATATTCATACAATGTCCCATGGTGCCCTTTGATGGACAAGGTCCCTTTTTTCACAAGTATCATAATTTTGAGCTTTAATGATGATTACAGAACTTGCATCATAAAGTCATGGCAAAAAGTCAACCCTCCTTTCTACACCTCAGTAGATTCATAGTCCAGCATCACTTTTCCCAGACACAGCTAAAGATTAATGAGGCTGAAAAGTGTCTTGGAGAGCTTCATTAGAGACAAAGACTGTGCAAGCCAGAGAATTTTGATTTGTCTGTGTCTTTCCTAGATGAAGTGTAATGAACATTGTTGTTGTTCTATGTTTAAATTATTTTAAGATGTTATGAGTTTCTTTTGGTTCTACATCTATACTTCTTTTTTAGCTTTAGTTCTTACTTTGGCAATGTGATTTATAGCAGTGGTAATAACAAACTACCACACTGTGTCTTCTTTATCCTCTTGCACCAAACTCGCCCTCCCTTTACTTTCCTCTATTAGAGTTAGTATGTATTCAATAAAGTTATCTGAAATGCAAAATAAGCACATGAAAAAGCAAAATCCCTATAACAGAATAGTTAGCTGTAAAACTACTCATGCATGGCCTTTGCTTCCTGTTAGAAAGCTTGGATGGCCGTCTGGAATTTTTGTATTGCAGGAAGCATTGATTTAGATTACTTGTATGATGTATGTTAATCACAGGCACTGCCAGGGTCCTGTGCAGATTAGCAACCAACTTCTGTGCATTTTGTCTCCAAAAGGTTCCTGTAGTAAGTATGTAATCAGATGCACATACCATAGTGTTCACTGATCTAGGAAGCCCATGCATTCCCCCCAAACCTGTACGTGGTTAATGCATGTCAATCAACTCCTGTATGAGATCTTTATCCACACAAAAATGGTCTGTCAACTGCTGGTCATGAGCTGATGGTATTTAGCCTGTTGACAGTACCATTTTATTTCATACCAGCTACCATCACATTACACTACCATGTGTGAGGTAATAGCACTTATAAAACAGTGTAAGAAACTTCTCTGTGTGGAAGATTTTCAGTCCATATATCTCTAGTTAATTACTGTATATTAATTAGATCAGACAATAGTAGTAGAAGTAGTGAACTCATCTTAAGTAAAAAAATAAATAAATAAATAAAATAAATAAAAAATATATAATTGTACAGAATTACTAAGTATTCGAAAGTAATCCAAGCAAGGCAGGCAGTCTGTTCCCAGTCGAAAATCCTTTATTAAGTACACAGACAAGCGATCCAAGTAAAACAAAAATCGAGTAATAGTTTCCTCAGAAGCTTTCTAAATATATATATATGTATATACATATATATATATACATATATATATATATATATATATATATATATATATATACTTTTTATCAGGCAAGGGAGTGGTTTATTGTGCTGTAAAACAAAGTCTTATTGGTACACATGTTAAATTCACATCCCTTCCCCCATCAGTGTGACATTCAAGCTGGTCTTGCCCTACTTAGTAGCTGTCATAATAATATAACCCTTATGTACTTTAAATAAAATTTATAATGATGTGGTACCACTTATTTAACCAGATTATTAATAGATTATTAAGTCTGTGATTTTATCCAAGACAATATACTACATGGCTGGAAATATATCAACCTTACTCCATCTGGCAATCAAAAAATATATATAAATATATACATATACACTTTGCATGTAAAAAATCAATTCTAAAAGTCATATTCTATTTTCATAACCTATTGTTAACAAAGATCGCTTTCATCCTTCTAGACTTCTACAGGTCTGTGTACAAGAACCCAAAAAACTTTCTATAAAAATATTATTGTATAATTAGTTAGTATTGTTATTGCACATCATTTTGAATAAAGTGGAAAAAAGAGAACCAGAAAAAAAATAATAAGAAAAAATGTATGATGATGGAATCAAAATACACACTTAAATTACAACTGATCTAAAATGGAATTTAAAACCAACTGGTAGAATAAAATAAAAATAAAATAAAATTAGTCATGTAAACAATGTGGCAATTTTCTAAGTTCCAGTACACTTTTACTTGAACAGTAGTGGTTTAGTCCAGGCTTCCTAAAAGAGTTCAGTTTTAATTGCCACATGAGTTTGTGTTTCTCCAGAATATTCGAGATGTCTCCTTCAAGGTCACACATGTCTATGCGATCCAGGATCTGGATATTAAAACCTGTGTGTCTTTTATGAAGAGAAAGGTGTTTGGCTAGTGCATTATTTTTACATCAAGTGGATTACTGACAGATAACATGAAATGCTACACAAGTTTATTTACAGTCTTGTCCACATAGAATGCATCACATTCATTGCACTGTGCCCTGTAAATTACTTTTGTAGAGTTACAGTCACCCCCTGCACTGGTCTTAATGATTTTTTTAAATAAGGGCAATAAAAAATATCACCTTGCTGTATAAATATACAAAATGTACAATTAGTTTCACATTTTTTAGTGTTTCTCTCATATGGTCTAGGTTTAAGTTCAACAAAACTTCTAATGTTCTTGGCCTTCCTATAAACAAAGGATGGGGCTTCACCTAAGATGTTAATCAGAAAAGGGTTGCATGTGACAATGTCCCAGTTTTCTTCAATAACATTTCTGATACTGTGATAATCCAAAGTGTATGTCAGGATGTAGCTATTTTTGCATTTGTTATTCTCTGTGGAATTTCTTAACATTCTCCTACTAGGGAGGTTGAGTGAAGGTGCTTCAGTCCTTTTCAGTTCTATAACGGGTTCCAGGATGTTTTTAACATCTGACTTTCATAGCCTTTCACTAAAAAATCATTCTCTAAGTTGTTCAGGTTTCTCAAAAATGGTTTTATTGGCACTTATACTTACCAAGTACTGGCTGATGAATGCTCTGATCCTCTAAACATGTTTGCTTGTTACAACTCCAAAAGATTCTGAATGTTGTTGGCTGTTGTAGTGATAGGCAAGTCCCTCCCCCGGATTCACAAATCCTCTGTGTAAGACTTAATAAGTCTTACTCGGAGGCTGCAGTTGAACGTTATGACGTCAGCGTGCCATGAATATTCATGAGGGCACGCTGACTCAACCGTAACTCTTTCACGGACCGAGTATAAAAGCAGGGGGCGTGTCCGACTGCCGAGCAGTCTAAATGTCCATGCCCCTGCAAGTGTAGTAAAAGAAAAATGTCAACACACAAGAGAGAGTTCGCTCAAATGCACTTGCACCCAACACCACACTCCTTGACACTGTAAACCCCCATCACAGTTATAAAAAGTAAAATATGTAATTTTTTTTTTTTTAAATCCACGAAATAATTGCCCGTATTTGCGCGTGTGTGCGCGGGTGTGCCCATTGCTTAGCTATAGTTAGCAATTCCGACATGGAAGAGCATAAGAAAGAATGTTTATGCAAATCACACCAAATTGCAATGGCGTAATGGTAGAGCGTATACACAAAGAGGAGGCATTCACGGTTCGAGTCCCACCATTCCCCTTATTATTTATGTTTAAATCAGTATTAGAAATAATACCAGACATATGATTAAAATTTTATTAAAAGCAGTGACATGACCAATGTATCAGTGAACAAAATTATATATGTTTAAAGGACTCAGATATAGAATAGCCTGCTGTTAATCAACGCTTTACCCAGCTAAACAGAGGTGCCCATAGTTAAATAGCGCTTTAGCCAGCTAAACAGAGGTGCCCATAGTTTAATAGCGCTTTACCCAGCTAAACAAAGGTGCCCATAGTTTAATAGCGCTTTACCCAGCGCAATAGAGTTGCCCAAAGTTTAAAATCAATTTACCCAGGGCAATGTGTTTGTGCGGACGTGCGCGCCATGCCAACCAGGGCACGGTAGGGCACCGGGGAGCAACGTAGAGCTAGGTTGCTTAAATGCAGTCATACCCCCTAGCCTGTCTAGACAGTATTAAAATAAAAGAGTGACAAAGTTCGAACCCAGGACACTGTGCATCATAATCAAAGCACAGAACCACTAAGCCATGACAGCTTAGGAGAAACAGCCACTATTAGCATACATATACTTAGAAATGGTAGATTAACCATTACTAAGCAGGTCTGCAGTCAGCTTGGAATTCTCAAAAATGGCTAATCACAAAAAAGTGCGGGAAATGCGGCATATTTAAGCCCATTGGCAGGAATACTCGCCATAACTGATTGTGGTACCCATTTGCAGTCAGGATGGCAGGTGTCGGAGAGGGCAATCGCTTTAGAGTGCAAAGGTGGGGCATTGAGGAGTCCAAATATATGGTTTGGCTCCTAGTCCACCAACATGAAGGCTGACTCATGCAGGGCCAGGTTCAATGGGGAGCGTACAAGGCATAGGCGTGGAACCAGTTGGCACATGATCTTACCAGTGCCACAGGCATTCCTAGGACTGGTGAGCAGGTCCGTCACCACCATGCGGACCTGAAGCGACGAAAGGAGGACCAACTGAACCGATGAATCCAGGAGGCCCGTCAGATGCCCAATGCCCCACTACTAAGTATCCATGTAAGTAAGTATGTAAGAAATGCTATCCTAGCCTATAGCATGGATAGGTATGTTCCAATATCCCTTCATTTATATTACAGCTGCAGGTGTTCATTCCATGAATCAGCAAGCCTATGCTGATAGGCTGGTAAGGCTGCGCCACCAGGCAGGTTAGTAATTATTCAGCTGGTATTATTATAGAATATAAGTGAGACAGCCTGTAAAAGAGTTCAGTGTTGTAACCCAGTAATAAAGGTCAAATAAGCCTAGAATAACACTTCTGCTAGTATTCTAAGATCAGATAAGTGATGCAACCTGAAAAAGAGTATTGTAATCCATTAATAAAGAGTAAACAAGTCTCAAACAGAGTTTCCACCTGTATTGTAATATCAGATAACTGCTTCAGTCTGAAAATGAGTGTTCTAATCCATCAATAAAGGACAGACAAGTCATGAACACATCCTTGTATATACTGACATATGAAATAAGTGAGTCAGCTGGAAAGGATTGTTGTAACCCAGTAATAAATGTTAATAAAGCCTGGAATTAAGTACCATCCTGAGATGTAAATATAAAATAAGAGAGAGTGTGAGAAAAAGTTTGAAGCTACCAATAAAGGTGTAAGAAGTCTGGAATAAAGGTATACTGCATGCACTACATAACAAAATGAATGAGACAGCCACAACTTAGGAGTGAAATGTTTTTAATAAAGTACAATACCTGGACTGTGTCCATCCCACATTTTGAATATGTTGTTGTACCCTTGCATTACGGAGATAGTATAGTTGTATGAAATGCTGAACATCCACAGTTGTCTAGGCCCATATAAACTCGCTGATGGGAATGCCAGTATCTCAGAAGAATATTTATAGTCCTCAACTGTTTCATGTATAGTATGTACATGTTAATCTGGTACATGAGCAGCTTGTGCTTGTGATCCCACAAATGTCAGTGTGTTGCTAGAACTGTACGTAACTGTTCAAATGTAGCAGGATACTTCACCTGAACACAGCCAGATATGAACATATATGAATACAAATGGAATGTATATTAATGTAGCAGTAACATCTCCATCACCAACATTTCTAAGGTTACATACAGGGAACTGTACTAATACATGTAGGGGATATATATCTGCATCTATTAGGAATGTACAGTATACGTATAGGTATTTTAAGTTGTTAATGTAATATTTTACCACCCTACGTTATGTTCACAAATGATGCCATTCCACACCAAACTGGGTATGTGTATTCACAATTAATTCCTATGGACATTTGTCCTGTTGGTTTATACATATCTGCATGTACGTTGATGCATGTGCCCTGTTCACATATCCAAACCTGATGGCCTGTTGCCACCAATCAACCCTGCATGCTGTTGGAATGTCCACTGTTGTTCTAAATATGCATGTGTTATGCTTGCTGTTCAACGTTTGGAATTCATGTGTGTTTGGTTAATGGGAATACTAATGCATGCTGTTACAACTAATTTGCAATGGTGTTGTTTGTTACTAACCCAAAATGCCATTAAATACTTCTAAACATAGGACAACTGGGAAGGCGGGTCCCAGCAGACCCAACTCTCCCACCTCATCTGACAATTGCACCTGGCACCAGTGCCCAGCCCGGGACCTCCTCCTCCAGTGGCCCTGTGCCACCTTCAGGTGGAAGCACTGCAGGGGATGGGGCTCACCCCCCTCTGCAAGCGTGGCTGGAGGAGAGCCTCCACTCACCCTCCAAAGGGTCCGGGCTGTGGTGCGTAGTGAGATCAGGCGTTCTGTGACTGATCCCCTATGCCAGCTTGAGGAGAGTGGCACAGCTCATGGGTGTTCCTGCCTCTCCTATCCAGCCCCCAGCACAGCCTCTGCGTGGGCTGTGAAGTTGCAGTGGTAACTGCCCATGGGTGGGGATCTCAGTTCCACTGTTGCCATCTGTGGGCTCATGGGCTTGCGATATCCAAACATCCGTCCCTGTCAATTGTGTTTACCCACATGTGTCATACTCCACCCATGTATGCATCTTGTTTGTCTTGTCTGTTAACCTCCCCAACCCACTTCCCAAAATATTACTACTTCCTTCACCTCACATTCCACTCTTACCTGAAAAAAAAAGGGGCAATCTGTACCCGAAAAAAATTATGCCCCATACATAGCTGCCCATTTCGCACACATGTCTGCTGGACATGTAAACTGATAATTACAATTGGCTGTACAACATACTATGTTGTCCTCACCCCTCTCTCAGGGGTGGAAGGTTTCAAATCTCACTCTAAGTTTCAAACATATGCACAGCTTCAGGTGGAAGCACTGCAGGGGATGGGTAAAGAATTGGGCAGCTATGGGCCTTCCCTACATCCTTCCTGCACATCCTGAGCTTGTTTTCCTACTGTCCTACCCTCTTTGTGTCCCCTTTTTCACCACTTTCCTATTTCCCCATTTTCTTTTCTTTAAAAGAAATTAGCGCGGGTGTTAGCGGGAGTAAGCGCTTTTAAGCAGTAGTCAGTGGGTGTGCGCTTGTGTGCACTTAGCTAAGTGTCACGCAAACTCATGCAAACCCGCTTACAACTGCTTAAAAGTGCCTTAGTCACTCTGTATGACAAGGCCTGTAGTCTGCTCATCAGCAAAATAAAATACTCCTGTCAGTCCTGAACCCCGGACCTTGGACACACGAGACTGCATGAATTACCACTGAGCCACAGCAGATATACAATAGTTTGGTGCTGTAATAAATATATCATACATTACTATGAGGGAATGTAAAGGGAAAATAGGAAAGCCAGAGCAATACATTTCAAGACAGAAATATAACATGCATTAAAAGGAGTGAATGTAAAGGGGAAATATGAAAGCCAGAGCATTACATTGCAAGAAAGAAATGTAACATGCATTAAAAGGAGTGAATGTAAAGGGAAAATAGGAAAGCCAGAGCAATACATTTCAAGACAGACAGAAATATAACATGCATTAAAAGGAGTGAATGTAAAGGGGAAATACGAAAGCCAGAGCATTACATTGCAAGAAAGAAATGTAACATGCATTAAAAGGAGTGAATGTAAAGGGAAAATAGGAAAGCCAGAGCAATACATTTCAAGACAGACAGAAATATAACATGCATTAAAAGGTGTCAAAGGAAAAATATACTTTAAAAGTGATCAAAACATGGTAGGTTCAGGTTAAGGCACTTTAATCTTGCAGCAAGGAGACAAAAACGTGCTAATACAGAGTTTGTCTAACCAGAAACAGGAAATGCATTCATTTTTATAGGTTATCAAATTAATCCTGTCCTACCATGCTGACGTAACAGATTACCCCCTTTTCATCATCATCTGCTGACCATCTTTCCCATGATTTTCTGCTGATTTAAACAATTTTTTATGTGAAACTTCCTGAAGAAAACAACATGGCCTTGGTTACTTTCAGTTAGATACTTGTTATGTTACATTCAAGATACTATGGCTAAATCAAGCACAATGCTAGCAGTTCATTTCTCTAATAATCCTTTGTCTACCGTATCTCTAAACTACTGCAGCTGCAGAGGTTCCCATCCTCTGAACAAGGCTGTTTGTCTAAAATCATTACATTTATATTGTTCATTCATATGCTTCTGACCTAGCAGATAAACACCTGCTTCTCAAGTACATTTCCACAAGGCATAAACAAAAATATTGCTGTGCTAGCAGTTACTAGGTTAGAGGGCAACTTGCAAGTTTCATTAAGCATGCTGCAGTTTTAGAAAAGCATATTTTCAGTCTCATATGAAACTCAATTTGTATAAATCACAGCACATGAAAAATAGAATGAAAAGCATATTAAAAACACTTGATTATTAACTTGGCATTTAGCATACACATATTAATACATATTTTTCTAACATCTCCCTCCTGTTAATACTTTTTATTCTATTTTCAAAAAAGGATAAACAGCTTGCTTCTTTTCCTAACCTCTTCCATTCAGGATTTGCAGTTAAGAAAGTCATTCAGTTTAAACTTTTATGAAAGTGTCTCGCATTCTAGCAGCTCTTCAAATTCAGTACTTTGATACATAGTCTCAGATACAGATATATCTATAAATTCCTTAATTAATTTCTTCATGCAGGGGATTCCGCAACAAATACAAACTCCTATTAGGAGTAAACCTACCCCAATAGCAATCAATATGTTCATAAAGATGGAGCCCTACCCCCCGAAGGCATTCTGAAAAAACTCTGTCAGAGGGTTTGGGCCTGGTTTGGTCATGGCCGTCACTTGCTGAATCACCTCGAGATGGTCGTTAATCTCATGCTGATGGTCAGGAATGAACGCACAGCACTCTTCTTTGATTAAAGCGCAAGTTCCACCTCTCGCCGCTAGGGTGAAGTCAAGAGCCATTCGGTTTTGAAGCACTACAGTTCTCATGGCATTCAGCTCATCAGTTATCAGTTCAAGGGCAGAAAAAGTTGCATTACTCATTATCTCGAGAAGTTTGGACAGTTTTCGCAGCTCCCATATTGATTTAATTCCGCCATACATGGGTGATATACCTGCCCAGGATATAACAGCATCACTCAAGTCCATGTGCACAAGTTTGGTTCCCACATTACGATGGTTTTTCCACCCTGCTTCGATTCATCCCACTGGATTCTCAGGTTTCTTAACAGTCTTTTTGGTTACGTCTAGAGTATTTTGAATACTCCCCTGAGGCAAAGCTGCAGTGTGTCGGATGGCCGGAACCAGGTATCCCAAAAAACAACTGCCAGACCAATTCTCAGGTAACCATTTATATGCCTTTTTGCCACATACAAAATAACAATCCTCTACCTTTGTCATTACTTTGTTATGAAATGACTGCCCTGCATGAAACATTTTCCTATCTATCACTGATAACTGTTTGAAAAGTACAGGATTATGCTGTACCTGATAAAGAGTTTTATGCATAGATTTCAAAAATGAGTCATAATATGTACTACAAGATCCACTCAAATCATTTGGTTTTCTATAACACTTGTACTGTACTGTAACATTACATTTACTCCATCCAACTTGGATGAAGTCATTTTTATAAAAACATACAATTCCTTTTTGTGTCACAGGCAAATACAGTGCTACCTTATCTTGTGCATTAATAGTGACTGTGTCAAAAACCAGATTTTCCCAGGTCTCATTGACCCCTAGGGGGATAGCAGTCATTAATAAACCCCCGTATGCTGTTGGTATGGCCGTGCAGACCCAGCAGTTCGAAACATTAAAAGTCTCTGCGTATACAAGTGTAATTGCCTGATAAGTGTTGAAGTTCGGATGCCAGTCTATGTTTGGTTCATTACGTCTAATCAGTTCAACCTTTGTGGCATGAAAAAAGAATGGCCACAGCAAAAAGAACAGTGTGATCAATATTGCAATAAAAACAATCATACAAGTTTTCTGAAGTTGCTCAGTGTCTCTACTCACTCTGTATCTGGCCATTTTGTTCATGTTGTGCAACAGTAGCAAAGTTTTTGTCCAGTTCAAAGTTTTTAACCAGTTTACAGTGTGTCAAATGAATCCAGGAAGCTCGCTCTGCAATCTTGACTGCAGTGGGTGTCAACAGTAGTACCTGGAACGGACCTTCCCACTTCGGAGCGCTCCAATTCTTCCATTTCACAATCTTCACCCAGACCCAGGTGCCTGGGGCTACTGGTGCTTCCGATTTCGATTGCTCTTTATCTGAAACAGAATTTAACTGCAAAAGTTTGTTCTTCAAAAATCGCCTCATATATCCTGCAAGTGAACTGTCAGCCTCCTGCTCTGTAGACATGAGAGGTTTCCACTGAGGTGTATAATATGCCCTCCCAAACAAAGTTTCAAAAGGAGTTAATCCCTATACATTTGGAACAGTTCTCATACTCAACAGTGCTAAAGGCAAACAGTGCACCCAATTTTTCTGTGTCTCTCCTATCAACTTCCTAAGTTTATTCTTCAATACCCCATTGTGCCTCTCTACTAGCCCTGCAGATTGAGGGTGGTATGCACAGTGGTTCTTTAATGATATCCCAAAATAACGACTGAGTTGCTGGATTGTTTGGTTCACAAAATGTGTCCTGTTATCACTATAAATCTTTTCCGGTATACCAAATCTAGGTATAATTTCTTTAACAAGGACCTTTGCAACAGTAGCTGCATCTGGATTTTTAGTTGGAAACGCTTCTACCCATTTGGAAAACATGCCTATAATAACAAGGCAATATTTCTTATTCTCATATTTATTCAATTCTATGAAATCCATACAGATAGTATGGAACGGATATGGTGGTGTAGGAAAATTTCCTCGCTTAGGCTTCAACGCCCCTTGTGCATGATGCTTGTTACAAACATGGCATGCTGCACAAAAATTTTTTGTATAGTTTGTAAACCCATAGGTTGTAAACACTCGATTCACCAACTGTACCATCCCCCCTGTTGAGACATGGCTCTGCCCATGGCTCAACAATGCTGCATATCTAAACAAATTAGATGGCAAAATCAGTTTCTTTTCCTTGGAGATGTACAGTCCCTTTTCGAGGATTGCTCCTCGTTTCATCCACTTTTGTTTCTCAATATTTGTAGTAAGTGTCTGCATTGTTTTTAACATTTCTAAATCTAAAATCTCTGAGGGTTGTAATTCCTCACTCAAAAGAAAAGTGTCTGTGGCTGAGGCTGCCTGTTTTGCAGCTGTATCAGCTCGTGCATTACCTTTTGAAATTCTATCCTGTTGTTTCATATGAGCTACGCATTTGCAAATAGCTACTTTCTTGGGTAACTGAATTGAATCTAACAAGTCTAAAATAAGTTGCGCATGATTAATCGGTTTACCAGTAGATGTTATCATTCCTCTATTTTTCCACTGTTGCGCAAAAACATGTACAGTAGAAAAAGCATACTGACTGTCAGTATAAATATTCACTTTCTTACCTTTTGCTAAGGTACATGCCCTTGTTAAGGCAATCAATTCTGCTGCTTGTGCAGATAAGTTGTGTGGTAAAGATTTTGCTTCTAAAGTTTCAGTATCAGAAACGACTGCATACCTCACTAGGTTCTGTCCTGTAGGACCCCTCCTGCATGAGCCTTCCACATAGCATATCACCTCGGCATCATCCAAGGGAACATCCGTAAGGTCTTGTCTTGGTAATGTCTTTTGTTCAATCTCCTGCAGGCAGCAGTGTGGTTTGCCATCTGCAGGAGTTGGAAGCAAAGTAGACGGATTCAAAGTTGTACATCATTCAATTGTCATATGAGGTTGGCTCAACAGTATGGTCATACAGGAAAGATGCCTAGCTGGAGAAAGATATGCTACTTTTTCTTGCAGTAAAATAATTGCGACTGCATGAGGCACTCTCAATGTGAGAGGGTGGAATAACACTACTGAGGCTGAAGCCTGCACTGCCATTGCAGCTGCAACTACTGCTTGTACACAGTGGGGCAGGGATCGTGCCACTGGGTCTAACTGTGATGAATAGTAAGCTATGGGGCATTGTTTGTCCCCATGTTGCTATGTTAATACTGATGTCATATAACCTTGCTTACAACCTACAGTTTGAATAAACTGCTTGTTATAGTTTGGTAATCCAAAAACTAAGGATGATGCTATCAATTGCTTCAGCTTACAGAAAGCTGCTTCTGCTTCAGGTGTCCATTGTAATAAATCTTGTGCTGCCATCGGCTTCTTAAATATTAAGTCGGCCAGTGGAGCAGATTCCAAGGCATAGTTCGGTATCCAACTCCGACAAAAAATAGTAGTTCCCAGGAAGGACATCATTTCCTTCTTGGTAGTTGGTCTAGGTGCTTGTAAAATCGCTGTTTTTCTGTCTTCATCTAATATTCTACCTTCTTTGGATATTACATATCCCAAGTATTTAACTTGTTTTCTCCAAAGCTGTAACTTGTCTTTGTTTACTTTGTGACCTTGAGTAGCTAAAAATCGTAATAAAGCTATCGTGTCTTCCTTGCATTCTTGCTGGGTGGGGGCTGCCAGCAGAATGTCGTCTACATAAAGTAGAATCTGACTACCTTTTGGTGGGATAAATCCCACCAGGTTGCTTGCCATTTCCTGTACAAATATTGCTGGACTTTCACAATATCCCTGTGGTAATCTGGTATATGTGTACCGCTTTCCCTGAAATGTAAATGCAAACCAATATTGGCTGTCAGGGTGTATCGGTATCGAGAAAAAATGCATTACTAATGTCTACCACTGAAAAATATTTCTGTTCTGGCTTTAAATCATTCAGTAAGGTGTGTGGATCTGGCACCGTTAGTGCCCTGGGTATAACTGCATTATTTACTGCTTGTAAGTCTTGGACCATACGCCATTCCCCATTTGCTTTCTTTACAGGAAATAAAGGTGTATTACATGGGGAATCAGGAGATTCTATTAAGACTCCTTCCTTAAGTAAGGCTGCTATGATAGGCTTGATTCCTACCTCTGCATCCTTTCTCAAGGGATACTGTCTTTTCTGGGGCCTAAAAGCTGACTTTGGCATTATGGTAACTGGTCCTGCTGTTCGTATTAGTCCTACATCTGATTTCCCTGCTGACCAGAGAATATCTGGTATGTCTCGCAAGGCTTTTTCCTCTTCTTCCAATAAGAGTAATACTCAGCTGTTCTCACTAGCCTGTGAGTGTACAGCTGGGTGTGTCTGTGTAATCCAATTAAATTTCTGTTTTTGTACTCCCTGTTCAGAGAGCTCTAAGTCTGTCTGCTTTTCCCACCTTGTGAATTTTTCACCTAAGTCTGCCCATTTTAAAGTTTTGTTCTTAGTTAAACTAACATGTGGCAGTCGATTAGATTTGTAAAGTGCTAAAAATTCCTGGGGCAATGAACAGCTTGCTACACTGTTCCCTTCTGCATCCCAGTACAAGTTTCGCAATACTAGCCTATTTGCATGGTTCTGAAACAATTCATGTTCATAATCTTTATCAGGTCCTGGTCTATTACAGTAATATAGAGTGCAATGCAACAAATGCTGTTTGTCAATGTCGAGGGAGGGGAACTTGCTGATGGCTACGTTCATCAGTTCTTCGGTTACTGCCCCCGGACCAGTCGTAACCAAGTCCTGGCTGTACCAATAATACATTTCGCCCCCCGGTCGCACTACAAAAGTGTCCATTTGTCGCTGTGCTTCCATATCCTGCATGGTTGGAACAACGGCTATGCCAAATATCTGCATCAAATCTCTACCCAAAAGATTTTCTGGACATTTTGCAGAAACTACAATTTTACTTTTCTGAGTCATCCCTGAAACGGGGTCTATTATTGTTATATCACGGGAGAGTGGCTCCCGATACAGCTGTCCATTAGCTGCTTTCACTAGTATATAATCTGGTGATTCTGTATCTTCCGGTAGTTTGGAAGGGTGTATCAGGGTTCGTGAAGCCCCTGAGTCACACAAAAATTTAACTTCCCTCCCTTCCACCAGAAGCGTCACTTCCGGTTTTGTGTCTACTAAGTAAAGCTCTAAGCTCAAAAGAGCTAGGTCTAAAATTTCACTTTCTTCTATGTCTGTGTATTCAGATACATCCTCTACCCCTTCTGTCACATCCTCTTCTTCTCCTATCACATTTACACTTACCTTTCCCTGCTCACCCTCTTCTGATGATTCCTGACTATCATATAGTAATTCCTCATCCTCCTTATTTTCTGTAGTCGCCTTCTTGTTTAGCCTGCAATCCCTCGCTAAATGTCCCTTTTTCCCGCACTTAAAACACTCACCCTTTTTCTTTCTTTCCTCGAAATCTTCTGATCGTTTGTCAGATTGTTTATTCCCCTGGGTATTTTTCTTACCCTTTTTCCCAGTTTGTACTACAAATACTTCTGACCCATCTTCTGCTGAAAATACTTGAGTTTTCTTTTTCTTTTTACTATTAAAATGTCTTTCTGCATGTCTAGCATATTCAAGTAATGGCTGTAATCTACTTGTTTGATGATCTACCATATGCTTCGTGATAAAGCTACTAATGGGAGTTATACTACCCTTCAAGAATGCATTCTTCAACTGTTGTTCATATGAGGAATCATGTGTCTGGTTTTCTGCTGTCTGCATTCCACAGTGATTATTAAAACACTCTAACAGTCTAGCATAATATCTATCAACTGTTTCACCTTCCTGTTGAATGCATTGATTAATGCAAGTCCAATCAGCCCTAGGCTTCCATTATTCAGGGATTCGGTCTGTCAGACCTTTCACTCTGCCATCCAGTTCTGCATTAGTATGTGGGAGTGGTCTAAGTAAGGATTCCAGTCACCACTGATCATGTGCCAATCTGGACCCACAATTTGTCTAACTACTTTTTCAACTTCCTCTCCATTTAAATGGTAACTTAATCTCATACCCTGTAAGTCTTCTAAAAATTTTCTAAAATTCACTTTTGGGTGGGGAATACCTTCCGTGGCTTTCCGGATATCTTCCGGTGTCCACGGTCTATAAACCAAAAGAGTCGGACCTTGTCCTGCCTGTCCTGCCTGAGGATTCGGTACTTCTATGAGCGGACACATCTCTTCTTCACTCATAGCTTGTGATGCTCTATTTAATTCATTTAATTCAATTTCCCTCCTCAAGTCACGTGTTCGAGACCTGGTCTCGATAGGATCCCTGACAAACGGCTGTGCTTTTGCAGGGACAGCTGGGTATAGCAGAGGTGGATCAGCTCGTCCACTCGCTTCATATTCTTGTAACGGAAGTGGAGGGGGCAAAAGAGGGGCCGTTGCTATTACTAAATTATTGTCTTCTTTGTCTAAAAACATTGTTTTTGAATTTTTAATTCTTTGCTCCCTACGATTTGCTTCCTCAAGCCACCTATGCGCCTGAGGGACTCCTAATTGTCTCTGCTTTTTTAATTGACCTTTCGCGTCTATTTTTAACTGTTTTACAAGTTTCATAAGTGCAAGTTTATCTAAATTACCCTCAAATTTATACTTATCGACCCATTTGGTGTAATATTTAACATTATCGGCACGCTGTAATTGCATATACTTCGCGTCTTCAGTTAGGGGCGTGTCCCAGGAACTTTTTGTGCACTGATTTCCCATTGGTGTCTTAGCTAAGCTGTAAATTGTTACATAACCCTTTCTATCACGTGGTACCACAAATCTATACCTTTTCACAGTTTATCTAGAATAACTGTCTACCTATTCTGTTTCCCTGATCTATGACAAAGAACAGTAACCCCTTTTTCTGTCTCTAATCTGCATACACAAATTTACCTGACAAAAAACAGTTCTGTACCTAGTCCCTGATCTTAAAACAGAAATAAGGTAATTCCTCCTTACCTGACCCTCCGTGAGTTGATCCACCGGATCACTGACTCGTCCTCCAATCCCAGATCAGAAACAGTGGCTGGCCTCTTTCGAACGACAATTCAGTCGGAGGTCTTTCAAAATAAAAGAGCCGATTTGGCCTCTTCTCCGTACGGATGCATGCCACCGGGCCCAATTCTGACCTAGGTCCAGAGCGAGAGATACGTTTTCCGGTCCGAAGGACCAATCTGTCAAAGGAAAAATATACTTTAAAAATTATCAAAACACGGTAGGTTCAGGTTAAGGCACTTTAATCTTGCAGCAAGGAGACAAAAACGTGCTAATTCAGAGTTTGTCTAACCAGAAACAGGAAATGCATTCATTTTTATAGGTTATCAAATTAATCCTGTCCTACCATGCTGACGTAACAGATTACCACCTTTTCATCATCATCTGCTGACCATCTTTCCCATGATTTTCTGCTGATTTAAACAATTTTATGTGAAACTTCCTGAGGAAAACAACATGGCCTTGGTTACTTTCAGTTAGATACTTGTTATGTTACATTCAAGATACTATGGCTAAATCAAGCACAATGCTAGCAGTTCATTTCTCTAATAATCCTTTGTCTACCTTATCTCTAAACTACTGCAGCTGCAGAGGTTCCCATCCTCTGAACAAGGCTGTTTGTCTAGAATCATTACATTTATATTGTTCATTCATATGCTTCTGACCTAGCAGATAAACACCTGCTTCTCAAGTACATTTCCACAAGGCATAAACAAGAATATTGCTGTGCTAGCAGTTACTAGGTCAGAGGGCAACTTGCAAGTTTCAGTAAGCATGCTGCAGTTTTAGAAAAGCATATTTTCAGTCTCATATGAAACTCAATTTGTATAAATCACAGTGCATGAAAAATAGAATGAAAAGCATATTAAAAACACTTGATTATTAACTTGGCATTTAGCATACACATATTAATACATATTTTTCTAACAAAAGGAGTGAATGTAAAGGGGAAATATGAAAGCCAGAGCATTACATTGCAAGAAAGAAATGTAACATGCATTAAAAGGAGTGAATGTAAAGGGAAAATAGGAAAGCCAGAGCAATACATTTCAAGACAGACAGAAATATAACATGCATTAAAAGGAGTGAATGTAAAGGGGAAATATGAAAGCCAGAGCATTATATTGCAAGAAAGAAATGTAACATGCATTAAAAGGAGTGAATGTAAAGGGAAAATAGGAAAGCCAGAGCAATACATTTCAAGACAGACATAAATATAACATGCATTAAAAGGAGTGAATGTAAAGGGAATATAGGAAAGCCAGAGCAATACATTGGAATAACCACTGTAGTATGCTAGTTAATTTCCTAATTCCAAAAGAAAGTACATACTCCCATGTATCCAGTGTTAGCATTAGGAGGTGTGAGTAAACTGACACACTGAGAAGAGTGTACTGGAAGAAGCAACAGTCAGTTCAGTACAACATACATGTCACCGGCTACATCCCAGCTGCAGATATGAGACATATACCAATCTTCTGACTCACACAACAGTGTCCACAGCAAACAAGCATGGTCCTCACCTTGCAAAACTGAAAGGCCTACGCCTACCTAACCTATCATTTTATAGCAGTGTCCTGAAATCACAGTGAGAACTGCAATTAGCACACAGCAGGCTGCATGCAATTACTAAATGGTGGGCACCAATTGGTGAAGAGGCCATCACATGCACATGTGCAGATACCTACAAAAGCAGCCTGTACTTGCTGTCCACACATGCAATAATATCATTGCAGCATATGGAGAGAGAGAGAGCGAGCAAGCGAGAGAGAGAGAGAGACAGACAGACAAACAAACAAACACAAACAAATAAATGAACGAACAAACAGAGGTGTTTGGAGACACCAAAATAAAAAAAAATATTTAAAAAGAACAATAAACGTCAACAGGTACAACAGACAGAGGTAAGACATACAAAGGTAAGGTATGTA